>NC_059459.1:48302750-48447744 GCF_905237065.1 Salmo salar | reverse complement strand
TCAACAATGTATTGTTTGTCATCCTCCAATATTCATCCATGTTTTGGTGCTGTAAATGGTACTATAGACCTGGTGGGAGCCAGAGTAAACTGAAGAGAGAAGGCGGCGGTGACTACGGTGGCTTTTGCGTATTCACTATGGGACCTGATAGGAGACTGAGGCTGAGACTGAGGAAGTCAAGGCAGGGACTGCAGTGGTTGAATATTTAAGGAGAGAGGAGGCGGGGCTGTGCCATGTTTAAAAAGAGAGGGGCGGGAGGAGGCTGTGATTGGATTGAACACGTGAGAAAGAGGGCTAATAGGCAGCTGCCTGGCTGGGATGCTGGCTTTGTGATTGGGTTGGAGGAAACTTGAGGAGGTGGCAGCACCAGATGGTTTTATACACAGACAGTCAGTCGGTCACATAACAGATCCTACTGTTGTCATGAACGTATCTATTTACACAGCTTCGCCTGGTTCGCTGCCAGGAACCTGCCGGAGTATACAGTAGTACGGTCAGTCAGTCGGTCACATAACAAAGGTCCCTGTTGTCACTAACAGTATCTATATTTGCACTTCATGCTGTTCTTTGCCAAACCTGCACGGATGCTTCTTTTGCAATGTTACGAACGGTCGGTCATTACAGAATCTACTGTTGTCACTTGAGCAATCTTATATTGTCGTACGTTCCTTTACCAACCTGCAGGAGCATACAGTAATACAACAGAATTACTACTAACACTAAAGCAAATAAAAATGATATCTAACAAATGCTAGCAAGTAATAGTGAATTCCCAATAGCGGACTAGCTAAATGCTAACAAGCGCAAGGCAGACAGAGTCAATACATATTAAATTCACCTTTGGCAGTGAGTACAACTGCAAGTCTTTGGGTAAGTCTCTAGAAGCTTTGCCACTGGATTTTCCAATATTTACCTATTATACTTTTAAATTCTTCAACTGTCTCCAGGGTGGTTTGTTGTTCATTCTCAGAACAACCATTTTCAGAAGTCTTGCTGTGGAATTTTCAAGCAGATTTAAGTTAAGAAAATTGTAACAGCTTTCTCAGGAATGTTCTGTCTTCTTGGTGAGATGTTGGCCTTGTGTTTTAGGTTATTGTCCTGCTACGAAAAAGTAAATTCATCTCCAGTGTGAATGTGGCCTTGTGTTTTAAGTTATTGTCCTGCGAAGGTGAATTCATCTCCCAGTGTCTGGTAGAAAACGAACAACCAGGTTTCTCTAAGTTTGCTGTGTAAGCATTCTGTTCTTTGGTATCCTAAACTCCATCGATTACAAGCATGCCCATAACATGATACATACAACTATGATTAAAACGTGGTTCTTAGTGTATTACCTTTACAAACATAACACTTTGTATTCAAACAAAATTTAATTTCTTTACCACCACATTTTCCAGTATTACTTAATTCCTTGTTGCAAACAGGACATGTTTCAGAACATTTGTAGTAATAGAGGCGTCATGCCTAACTCTGGTTGCCCAGAGGAAAAACTCCCATAATACTGCCTAAATGACAATAGTGAAAAAATTGTATCTTTGTAGTGACTGGGTGTGATACACCATCCCAAGTGTTAATAACTTCACCCTGCTCAAGGATTTCAATCATCTCTTTTGCCATCTATGAAAACATCCCTGGTCTTTGTGGTTGAATCTGTGTTTAAAATTCTTTGCTGACTGAGGACCTTACGATTATTTATGTGTGGGGTACAGAGATGAGGTAGTCGTTCAAGAATCATGTTAAACACTATTATTGTACGCAGTGAGTCATACAACTTATTATATACTTGTTAAGTACATTATATTCCTGAGCTTATTTGAGCTTGCCAATAACAAAAGTTTGAATAACATGACTCGAAAGACATTTCAGCTTTTCATTTTTATTAATTGCAAATTCTAAAAACTAAATTTCACTTTGACATTATGGGGTAATGTGTGTGAGGCCAGTGACAAACACTTCTTAATTTAATCCGTTATAAATTCAGTCTGTAACACACCCATGTGTAAAAGAAGTCAAAGATAACAGAAGACTTTCTGAATGCTCTATACAAAGAATTGAAATAGAAGCATTAAAATAACTTCTTCCCATAACTTTGGGCATACATACGAACGGTATTTGAACTTGTGGTTCATGAGAAGAAGTTTTCAAAGGTTTTGAAAATTCTATCCTGACTTGGACAATATGGTCTTCGGTCAGTGTATTTCAATATAAAGAGGTTTAAATTAGACTGCTTAACACACTATTTATGGGCTTGGTCAGGTTATTATCTGTTGTAGGTGTCCATGACTCTAGTTCACATTATTAAATTAAACTAGTTTCTTAATCTCTGTTTGAGTTATTTGTATGTCGAGAAAACATAAAAATAACGAATTCAGACAATAACAATAGTTTCACAGCTTTGCGCGAACCTGATATATTTTTGGAAAATTATGTATATCATTCTGTGGGAATCTCAAAATACAAACAGTATAAGCAGTGCCACTGCCCAAGCCTAGTTCACCTGCTAGTAAACTACCTGCAGCAAATACCTACAATAAAAATACCTGCTGTTTAGGGCCTTCAATATCTCCATTCTCATAATACAGTCCTCAGAGGAACACAGAATGTTAAAACCAGAAGAGGAGAGAAACTCCAAGTTATCTCTAGACCTCTGTCACAGTCCTCAGAGAAACAAGACCTTCTCCTCTGAAATGCTACTACAGAGTTAGAGGAGTAACATTAAGAGTCTCAACCAGGAGAAGGAGACCTATAAGAAAGCTCGCCCCTGCATCTCTGCAGTCTCCACCACGCCCCTGCACTGGGTTTCAGCATTACAGGACTGCTGGGGTATTTTCTGGATGTGAAAGAAGACCAGTACAGTTTTCTAACATCAAGAAAGTAGTAGAGAGCTTTGGGATCTCAGCTCTGTCTGGGTCCTATGTGTTTAATGATTCCTCTGGCAGCAGCAATTACACTGAAGATGATGTGGCCAGGATGAATGTCCGCTGGATTATACCATTACTGGTCTGTGGAGTTATAATACTAAAGCACAGATCAACAAAACCTCTGCCACACAGCCTGGCCCTGGTCAGAGAGAGTAGAGAATAGAACAGCCTCTAATCCAACAGAAACACTCTACACAGCCTATGACCCACCAGTGGGGCCAAGTATAAATTTGACTATCTAATCCCAACAGAAACACTCTCCTTGCACAGCCTATGGGCCTGGTCAGAGGGTAGTTATAGACAGCCTCTAATCCCAACAGAAACCTCTCTGCACACAGCCTATGGGCCCTGGTCAGAGGTAGAGTATAGGACAGCCTCTAATCAACAAAACTCTCCACACACAGAATCTGGGCCCTGGTCAGGGAGACAGGAGCAGAGACAGGCCTCTAATCCCACTTAAACCTCTCCACTGCAGCCTATGGGCCCTGGTCCAAGAGTAGAGAGTATGAGGGACAGCCTCTAATCCCAACAAACCTCTCTTCACACAACCATGAGCCCTGGTCAGAAGAGGTTGAGTATAGAGGACAGTACCCAAATCAACAGAAACCTCTCTTCCACGGCCATGGACCTAGGTCAGAGGTAGAGTATAGAGACAGGCCTCTAATCCAACAGAAACCTCTCTGCATACATGGACCTGGTCAGAGTGAAGATAAAGCATTGACATTTGGATTGTAGTTGTATGTTTTGTGAACAGTTCTCGAAGACATGCTCTTCAACAGTTACCCATACTGTAACGTTGATCTCTAGAGTCTCAAAGTAGCCCGTCAACAACCTGCTTATACTTTCACTGAACACGTTCACTGCTGGGATCAGGTCGCAGCGAGTTCTGGTGCATCAGAACAACGAGATTAGAACTATCTGACATAACGAGCTGGTAACCTCATGAGATGCCTCAAAATAGCTGACATGGTCTGAGGTAGGAGAGAAAGGGTTAGGCAAGGAATGGTACAGGGGCTATAACTGGTGGATGATGTAGGAGAAGAGGGTACTGCAGGACTGTAACGTTGGGGGATAGAAGTATGAGAGGAGAAGAGTTATAACAGGTGGATAGATATAGGAGGGGTTGAGGCTATAACATTAGAATGATGGGTATAGGAGAGAAGGCGGTTACAGGGGTTGTAACTTATTAGGTGGATGAATATGGAGGGGGGTTTATAACATTGGTGTGGATAGATATGAGGGGGGGGGTTTACAGGGCATGTAACATTAGGTGGATGAATATGGGGGGGGGGGGGTTTATAACATTTGGGTGGATAGATGTAGGAGAGAGAGAGGGAGTTGCAGGGCACTGTAACGATGGGTGGATAGTTATGGGAGGGGGGGGGGGTTTGGGACTATAACATTGGGTGGTGGAAATCATGGGAGAGAGAGGGAGGGGGGGATTTGGGACTGTAACATTGGGTGGATAGATATGGGAGAGAAGGTTACCAGACACTATGTTATTAGGTGGATTGATATGGCAGGAAGAGAGGGGTTGCAGACTATAACTTAATTGAATGAATATGGGGGGGAGGGGTTGGGCGAGAGATGACTTTGGGACTATAACATTAGGGTGAATAGATATGGAGGGCGGTTACAAGGACTATAACATTAGGGGATAGATATGGAGGGGGGGGGGTTTACAGAACTGTAACATTGGGTGGATAGATATAGAGAGAGACAGGTTACAGGACAACATTAGGTAGGATAGATATATATATGGGAGAGAGAGAGAATGGGAAGTAAATAGTCCCAGGCCTTTGTCTCTGTGCAGTTCACCTACGTTTGTGGGGCCCCATAAGGTTATGGTCAAAGTAGTGCATATCAACAATAGGGTGATCAGGGCCCATGGGTTATGGTCCCAAAAGTAATTGCTACGTGAGAATAGGTAACAGGACCATGAGTTTATGGTCAAGGCGAGTCTAACTATATGTAGGGAATGAGGGAACAGGGCCCCATAGGTTTGTGGTCAAAAGTGGTGCACTATGCTTGAGAATACTGGGACGAATCAGGGTCCATAGGTTGTGGTCAAAAAAGCTGAGGTGAATTACTATGTAGGGAATATGGTGTCATTTGGGACACATTTTTGTTTCCTTCCAGTCATGTTGACGTCTATCAGAAATGGGATCAAAATTATTCACGTCTCCTCCACTAAAATTGGCAGCAGTGTACTGAGAGGAGGATGGATCATTCAAACTACTGTGATGATGAACAGTACACACACACACACACACACACACACACACACACACACACACACACACACACACACACACACACACACACACACACACACACACACACACACCACACACACACACACACACACAAACAAAAAAATAGTACACCAAAGACAAGATTCATAATCAACAAACAAGACTATTCATGTTTGCAAAGTTAGGCAATGCGGCAATCAAAGCAACGGTTTCAAATAATTCAGTAGCTAGATCACTGTTTGAACTGATGTCACAGACATCCACGTTATCTCACACCACCACACCTATTTCTTTGTTTAACCTGGCTCTGGCCTAACCTAACTCTAACCTAACCACAACCTAACTCACTTCCTTTAACTACTCTACGCCTGTCCCTAACCTGCCTAACCTAACCACACAACCACACAACCTTCTATTTAACTCTAACTTCAACACAACCTAACTGACCAATGCATCTACCTTGCAACTGTCTGTGACAAGGTGAACACAGACAGATTAGGTCTATAACCACAGTGTGGTTCCAGACCAGTCATGAGGTCTCTAACCACAGATACTGAGTTAGACCAGGTGAATATATTAAACTGTATGGCTTTGGTATGTAAGCTAAGTTATAGCTAGTCATGTACATGCTTGGTATGTGTAAGCACAGAGGTAGGGTGTAGCTGCAACTATGCCTTAAGCTGGTGTGTATAGCTGGTATGTGAAGCTAGGTAACAGCTGAGTACATGTAATAAGCTGGTATGTAAACTAGGTAGGGTATGGCTGTGTGTAGCTGAAATTTGTGTATGGCTGGTATGTATGGCTAAGTGGGTAGCTATTATGAATAGCGAGTATGTAAACTGAAGTATAACTTCAGAGGTATGTGTAAGCTTTGGTATGTATAGCTGTATGTGTAGCTGGTGTTATTATGTGGTAGTGGGACAAGTATAGCTGAGTGCCGGCATAACAACATATAACTTAGGTATGTTAGCTGGATGTATAGCTGGTATGTAAGCTGAGGTATAACTAGGTATGTATGGCAAATAGATATAGGGCAGAAACAGGTGGCTAGTGGTTGGAAACGTTGACTAGTAACCGAAGGTTGCAAGATCAAATCTGAGCTTGTGGTAAAATCTGTCGTTCTACTTCTAGAACAAGGGCAGTTAACCCACTGTTCCCTGGTAGGCCATCATTGTAAATAAATTTGTTCATAACTACATACGCCTGGTTAAATAAGGTAAAATAAATAAATACTTAGCTGGAGGTATTACATGTTAATAAGCGACGTTGCGCCCAATGGGTGGGTTTATATTTTATAAATACCTTTCTCCTTCCACTCTCTGACCCTACACAGAAGAGGCTGTATCTGTTAGTATGAGAGTCTCAGAGACATCAAACAAATGGGGAAAGGAACCATATTTTGGTAATAAAACCAGTTGAAAATATGCTGTGTGTTATGATGTCAGTTGGGTTGATAAATACAGACATTGTGACTACAGGACGGCATGAAACTGTGCCTAGGAAGTTATACACGCCTCTGGTTATCAGGGGTCACATGGGTCTGTTGTGCAAATTGAAATGTTTGTTAATGAAATTGTTTGTTAGGAGATTAAATGTACAGCTTCCAAGTAGGAAGAATTGGGTTTTTCATAAGGAAAGTGCCTGCTTGATCAGGGCCACACCTGTGAAGAGACGGGAGTTTATAAACTTATAAACACATCCTTCCCCCTCTCACACTATATAACCTTTACGAAAAGATATGTGTTCCATACATGAAGGTCTGCAGCCTCTCGTTGAAGGACACACAGGTCAAGTACCAAACCAAGCCAACCTGGCGTGAGCTTTGATGGCGAATGGTATGGTTTTAGGCTTATTCACTGAAGTGATACTTCTGGCGGTTGAGTTGGCAAGCTGACAGCGTAGGCGTGGGCTAGGAAGAGTGGACAGCGGATCAGTCCCAACAACCAACAAGATACCGTAATCAATTTACCACCAACACGATGTTACGAGGACAATGAAGATCTGTTGGCCAGCCGTGGCATCTCACGATAATCTACCCGGCGGCTCCAGGTAAAAATATTTGTGCATTTTCCTTTTCCAGAAATAGTGGTAATTTAAATACACATAAGATAATGTACTACGTGCCCACTGCTGTTTCTTTGTTCGTCTTCCGCTCACTTCATTCAAACCTTACTTTCTTTGTGTAACAACGCGTCATATCTGTTCGTCCACGGGGCGTTTCTATATAACTGTCATTGTATTCTGTGTGTTGTAATTCTGTGTGATGGTTGTTATTTAGTAATAAATAGTAAGCAATTTTGCTATTGCAATTCGCTTTTATTGCTTGAGGATTCCGTGGACCAGCCAAGAATTTACAACTTTCATTGAGACTGAAAATAAGATGAAGGTTAATATTACTACTATCGTGTAAATATTACTAGTATTTTGGTTTTATTGAGAAGACCTTTTGGCTCTATCGCGTTCTTCCGTGGTGCTGACTCTAGTTAATTACGTTTACCATGATTAGCTGTCAAGTAATAATGTTACAGAGAAATAATTTTATAGGTTAGCATATCACTTAATCGGCATGTGGGCTTGACATATGTATGTATGTACATGTATGTATGCGTAACATGTATGTATGTATGTATGTATGTATGTATGTGTATGTATGTATGTATGTGTATGTATGTAATACTGTTTGCCCTGTCTGATATCATCGGATGAAACCTGATGTCTCTAATCCTCCTGTCTCAGCCTCGTATTTATGCTGTAGTGATTTATGTGTGTGTGTCAGAGGCCTGAGGTCAGTCCTATTTAACATCAAGTATTCTCTTGTCTTATCCAGTGTCCTGTGTGGGCTACAAATATACTCTCTCTAATTCCCTTTTTCTCTTTCTGTCTTTCTGGAGGACCTGACCCCTGACCATGTCTGTCTCAGACTACCTGGCATATACTCCTTGCGGTCCCAATTACTAACCGTCTGCTGCTCAGTTTGTGTTCTGCCTATGGCCTATGAACCTAAGCCATTACGACGTGCTTGTTGCACTCTACTACTATGATTATTATTATTTGACCATGCTGGTCATTTGTGAACATTTTAACTGAAAATATTACCTGTTCTGTTATAATATCCACTGCACAGCGAAGAGGAGACTGGCAAACACCTCGCTAGTTCCTCTCTGAAGTTTCTTCTAGGTTTATTGCCTCTGCGAGGGAGAGTTTTTTTCCTGAGGAGTTTTCCTATACCGTTAGCTACCACTACATGCATTGCTTGCTGTTTGGGGTTTTAGGCTGGGTTTCCTTGTACTTTGAAGATAGCTGATATCAAAGGCTATATAAGCCATTTGATTTGATTTGATTTAGATGTATGTATGTATGTATGTATGTATGTATGTATGTATTATTATGTGTATGTATGCTTATGTATGTAGCAACCATGTATGGTCCACCTTTACTCCTCCATGATCTAATCTCCCTGTCTGCATGTTTTCATTGCCAAATCACCTGTAAAAACTATATGTAAACACCTTGATTGTGACACTGACAACTATAAAGTGTTGCGTTGCCATCTATTAGTCCTGCCTACCTTATCCACAGTTCAAGCAGCCTCCACTGCCATTGTGATGTTTACCTCCAGGTACAGGCCACTGATAATAACAACAACAGGACACTGACTTGCCCCTGTCCAACTTTAGTCTGCTGTAGATGTATACATGGCGAATATCGAGCTGGCCTGATATCGTGGTGGGTTCACTGACTTCCCCTGTCCAACTGGTGTCTGCTGATGCATGCAGCAACAAGCTGGAAACCATTACCGCAAATCACATGCAATAGTCATTAACCACAGCAGTTAAGGCTGGCGGCTGAAAACCTCCAGACAGTGTGTACTGTTCATAATACTCATTCAGCCAATCAACTGAATGAGCTTGGGGTCGTTCAGGTCACTCAGCTCTCATTGTTGAGACAAGTCAACATAGCAACAAAAAGGGCATTAATATCAGCTCATTGTTAGCAAGAAAGCAGGGAATGTGAGGGTGGAAGCAAACTTGCAGGAGAAAGAACAGGGAGGCTCTATTGAGGTTCAGCTGTGTGGATGGACCAATAAAGAGAGAAAGAAAGGATATGAGGCTAACAAAGCAGCTGGATAATGAAGAAAGAGACCATGAGCTAACCAAGCTATAGCTGAACCAATGAGAGAATATAGAAACTAGCAAGCTGTATAGCTAACCAACAGAGAAAGAGAGATACAAAACTGGCGAGCTGTGTGGCACAGACGCAAAAAAAAAACTACTTAAAACTAGCAAGCTGTATTGCTGAACCAATGAGGAAGAGGATAACGAGGCTAATAGGCTGCTGTGTGGCTGGACCAATAAGGGAGGGGGGATGGCAAGGGCTGTGGGCTGTGCTGGACCAGTAGGAGAAGGATGAGGGGGCTGATAAACAATGGCTGACCAATGAGGAGAGAGATGCAGGGGCTGGTGGGCTGGTAATGCTACCAGCCAAGGAGAAAGGATAGCAGGTGCTGGTGGGCTGTGGCTGACGAGGAGAGAAGGGATATGCTGGTGCTGGTGGGCTGAGGCATTAGCAAAGGAGTTGTGGGAGGGATGGTGTGTGTGTCGGTCTTGTCGGTCTTGCAGGGCAACGAGGATAAGGCCCAGTACAATTGAGCAGCATGAGATAAGGCCAGTACGAGTATGAGATCAAGGCCCAGCACACACCGGCGGCAAATAAAACCCAATGCGTGATGGCAGGATAAGGCCCAGAAATACAAAACATGAAAAACCTGTTACCCCTGTCGCCTGCCCTATCTACCAAGAAATCAACCTCTTACACTATGGTCAGATGACTGACTTCAATGTTATTCTTAGGCCTGAAGGCTCATGCATTTCCCCAGCCCATCTGTCTCTATCCCAGTCCCCTTACACACCCTTACCCTCCTCACTGAGACAAAACAGCTGCCATAGCAGCAGGAGAGGCTCTGTATTCATCCTGGTAGGCTTTCATATTGTGAGCCCAGCACCACAACCAGTTACTGATGACTTGTTAAACATTTTGCCAAAAGACAAGCAATGGCTCCTTTAGGGCCTAGGACTCTGCTGTGAATTTCACACCGAACTACATCAAAACAACCTTCTGGCTCGGGCAAATCCAGTTGAATGTGTTATTTCAAATAGGCAACATCTTGGAAAGCTGAACATTCAGTCTCCACAACAACATATTGTCTGGTTCTTTACAATATTATGTTTTGTTCAGTTGGAAGCAGATGTGATGAGAAGTAGACTGAGCATGTCAATGTTCTCAGCACAATCAACCTGTTCTCTGTGGCTGCAGGGCTGCAGGCTGAAACGGTCTGGGATCCAACTTATAAATTGATAAGACTCCTTGATTTCTTGGCCTGAATCCTAACAACAACGACAACACCAGGTCAGAAACACAGCCCACCAGGTTCCTTTTAATGGCTGGAAGCTGAGACAACTGATTCTACACTGCTGGGCTGTAGATCTGTTTTCTGAGCAGACTACAAGCAGTCTAACAACGAATACCAGTAGAATCTGTTGTTACTACAGAACCACACAGTCAACAGACAACTGGCAAGTCTATTGTTACTACAGACAACTGTGAATCCTGTTGTTACTACAGACAGGCTGTGAATCCTGTTGTTACACAGACAGACAGTGAATCACTGTTGTTCACACTACACCAAACAGACTACAGTCTGGCTAACAACTGTAGATCCTGTTATTTTCTAGACCAACTGAATCATGTTGTTTTCTAATAGACCCCCATAGATCTGTTTGTTACTACAGACAGACTTTGTAGATCACTGTTGATTTACTACAGAAGACTGTAGGAGTCATGTTGTTACTGCAGACAGACTGTAAGTCCTGTTTATTTACCTGGGAGCAACCTGTAGATCTGTTTGCCACTACTGAACACTGTAAAGTCCTGTTTATTACTACAGACATCAGATCCTGACTGTTTACTGCAGACAGACTACGGTCTAACAGACAGACTGTAGATCTGTTGTTCTACTGAGCAGACTGTAGATCACACTATTTGTTGCCTACAGACAGCTGTAGATCACTGTTACTACAGACATATAGATCTGTTGTTACTACAGACAGCTGCAGGTCTGTTGTTACTACAGACAGACACAACAGGTCTGTTTGTTGCTACAGACAGACTGACAGTCTAACAGACCAGACTAATAAGATCCTGTTGTTACTACCTAAATCCAACTGTAGATCCTGGTGTTACTGAACACTGTGAATCCTCTGTTGCACTACAGACACTGACCCAGTCTAACAGACAACTGTAGATACGTGCTGTTACTGCAGACAGACTGACAAAGTCTAACAAGAACTTGAACTAAAGGTCTTGTTCCCAAGCGAAAACTAAGGTAATTCACATCAAGCTTGCTCATCCTTATACGTTCCCATCTTCTGTAGCCTTGTCTATGAACACATTAGAGGTCTATCTTTACATAACCTTGTCTGTGAACAAGTTGAGGTCTGTCTTTACAACAGCCTTGTCTATGAACACGTTGGGAGGTCTATCTTTGCAACTTGCTTGTCTATGAACACGTTGGGGTCTATCTTTAACAACCTTGTCCTATGAACACGTTGAAGAACTAGGTCTTTACAACAGCCTTGTCTATGGAACACGTTGAAGGGTCTATCTTACAACAACCTTGTCTATGAACTGGGTGGGAGATGCTATCTTTACAACAGCCTTTGTCTGTGCAACACGTTAGAGGTCTATCTACAACAGCCTTGTCTGCCAACACGTTAGAAGGCCTATCTTTACTGTTTATTGCTGTCTATGGGTGTACGTTAGGGTATATCTTTACAACAGCCTTGTCTATGAACACGTTAGGAAGGCCCTATCTGCAACAACCTTGTCTATGAACCGTTAAGTCTATCTTTACAACAACCTTGCTGTCACAGATACGTTAAGTCTATCTTTAGCAACCTTGTCTATGGGTTCATTGAGGTCTATCTTTACAACCAGCCTTGTCTATGCAACACGTTAGAGGTCTATCTTTACCTTGAACAGGTCGTCAGCGAGGCGGGATGAAAGACATGGGCACAAGTGTCCAGGATAATACAACTCTTCTGGTTGTTGAAATTTCCCATGCAAACCTACCTGGGCTGGATATTGTCCCAGGACCATCAACTCTTCCTCATTCATTGAGAACTCTCTCCATCTGTTACTGATTTTGGTTAGCATTTCTGTGACCGTTTTGTTTGTGTTGGCATTCAACACCCTCATTGTCACATTACATGCATAATACTCTCCACTACAATTACTGACACATACCATTGTTAGCCTTATTTAGTTACTTCAGTTAATAAATATATTTTCTTATTCCTTATCTCATTATGTCGCACATTTACAATTCTTCAAGCCGGTTTGTGACAGTCAGCCCTCTAGCGTTCAATCTGTCCAGCCTTGTCCTGCAGACTGCTTGTTTTAAACACAGGTGCAGGCAGTGAAGCAGCAAGCTTCAACACTCCGCAAACTCCTTTTAGAGCACTGGCATCACACAAACCTCAGCTACTGTCGTATTCAAACCTCACCAAATCTGGGCGTTCAGCTAGTGAACACCACCTCAATATCAATGATAAGGCGTGGTATAAATTACAAATTCCTCAAAAATACCAAAACTTTCAATTTTCCATGTATGACTATTTCACAAGCATTTTTAAAAGATAGAGCTTTCTCCTTTATCTAACCACACTGTCGTTTCAAAAGGCTTTACAACTTGAAAACAAAACATTGAATTATGTCAGCAGAGTGCCAAGCCAGAAATAATCAGAACACCCATTTTTCAACTAGCATATAATGTCACAAAAACCAGAAGACAGCTAAATGCAGCACTAACACTTTGATGTTGTCGAATGACAACCCTAGGACATTATGTTATACAATACATGCATGTTTTGTTCAGCGTCGATTCATAAGCCCCATATCAAGGCAACTTTTTACACATTAGCATATACGTTCCAAACTAGCACCCCATAGGCTTCAATGTCACTAAAATTTTATAGCTTTTGGGTAAAGCACATTTTGCGTATTAAATACATAACCCACATCACGGGCTACTATTTAAAAACACCCGGCAAGTTAGCACTCACCAATATCAGGTTTACTATTATAAAGTTTGATTACCTTATTTGTCCCATCGAATCTTATCTAGGACTGCTGCTAATAACAAATGCTGGTTTGGTCCAAAATAGTATCGTTATATCGAGATGCGGTGCATTACGTCTCCCAACACTATCTAAATGTAAATCAGGGTGTGCCTTAAGGCGCAGTCGTAACAAAATCTAAATATTCATTACCGTGCCAAAACCATGTCAACACGCTGTTTCGTCCATTTTTATGTATTTTCCAAATGGCGATAATATTCCGACAAGTCTCCTTTAAGCTAAGCAGGAAAATGAAAGCAAGCTTCTTCCGAGACTATGTGAACACGAGGCAGGTCTCACGTCTGTAACCAGCCGCACCAAACACCTACTTTTTACAGCCAGAGCCTGCAATACGGTCAGCTTTGTCGCCTTCACGAGACCTATGCACCGTAGGAAGTGTGCAGACAGCTGAATCCTCGCTCTTCAGTAAACAGACAAAAGCACACCTTGTCGAACTAGGCCCGTACCGGAAGAAACCTTGTCGGGTTTTGCTATGCCAAATAGTTCTGTTATAGTCACGAACTTCTGTTCAAGCAGTTTGAAAACTTTAGGTGTTTTCTATCCATATGTGTACATTATATGCATATTCGAGATTACTGATGTGGTATTAGATTAATCGGAGTGGTTTTGTCGGCAAGTAATGCCTTATAGCATAACAGGTTTAAATGAACTCCATATATCGACTAATATGACCATACCTTCAACTGCATGAGAGTGACAGTGTTGTGTACTGTTGCGTAGTGGGTCTGTCAACACAATCCAGTGCGTACCTGATCAGTTGAGGAATGGTCGAGGTTTGGTAGGTCAGTGCGATGCAAATAAGCATAACTGGTCAATTATCTCATTTCACTACACTGTTGGTCTCGGTCGGGTTAGAAGACTCCTGATGCAGGGCAGACCTTCCAGCTGCAGTATATCTTGCATTTTACATTTGGTCATTTGGCAGGCGCTCTTATCCCAGGCGACCGGTAGTGAATGCCCGCTGCCTGTTTCATTTAATTTAATTTCTTTGTGCATTTTCTGCTGGGTCACCAGGCTGCTGTTGTCCCCTACTGCTAGGTCTGGCCTGCTGTTTGTCCCTACTGCCTCTAGGTCTTCAGGCTGCTGTTTGTCCTCCTGCCTCTGGTCCACCAGGCTGCTGTTTATCCTCCTCCTGCACTCTGGGTCGCAGGCTTTGCTGTTTGTCCCCAACTGCCTCTGGTCACCCAGGCTGCTGTTGTCCCCTACTGCCTCTAAAGTCCACCCAGGGCCTGTTTGTCCCCAGCACCTCTCTGGGTCACCCGGGATGCTGTTTATCCCCTACTGCCTCTGGGGTCTGGGCTGCTGTTCCCATCCCCCTGCTGCCTCTGGGTCACCAGGCTGCTGTTGTCCTCCTACTGCCTCTGGGTCACCAGGCTTACTGTTTGTCCCTACTGCCTCAGGTCACCCAGGCTGCTGTTTATCCTCCTACTGCCTCTATAGTTCTGAGCTGCTGTTTATCCTCCTACTGCCTCCTAGTTCTGGCTGTAACATCCCCCTGCTGCCCTCTGGTCACCAGGCTGCTCTTTGTCCCTACTGCCTCTGGGTCTGGCTGCTGTTTTGTCCCCCTACTGCCTCTGGTTCACCAGGCTGCTGTTTGTCCCTACGCACTCTAGGTCACCGGAGGCTGCTGTTTGTCCCCTACCAACTCTGAGTCCTTGGGCTGCTGTTTGTCACCTGCTTCCTCTAGGTCACCAGGCTGCTGTTTGTCCCCCTGCTACTCTGGTCACCAGGCTGCCTCCTAGGTCACCAGGCTGCTGTTTATCCTCCTACTGCCTCTGGGTCGCAGGCTGCCTTTTGTCCCCCTACTGCCTCTGGGTCACCAGTGCTGTTTGTCCTCCACCTGCCTCTGGGTCCTTGAGCTGCTGTGTCTACTGCCTCTGGGTCGCAGGCTGCTGTTTGTCCTCCTACTGCCTCTGGGTCACCAGGCTGCTGATTATCCCCTACCTTCCTCTAGGTCCTGAAACCCCTTGTTTTATCCTCCCTACCTGCCCTCTAGATTCTCAAAGGCTGCTGTTGTCCCCTACTGCCTCTAGGTCTGGGCACTGACTGTCCCCTACTGCCTCTAGGTCGCAGGCTGCTGTTTTGTCCTACTGCCTCTGGTTACCCAGCTTGCTGGCTGTCCCCCTACTGCCTCTGGGTCACCCAGGCTGCTGTTTATCCCCTACCGCTCTAGTGCCAGGCTGCTGTTTGTCCTCCTTGCTGCCTCGGGCTCCGCCAGGCTGCTGTTTGTCCCCCTACTGCCTCTGGGTCACCAGTACTGTTCCCTCCTCCCTACTGCCTCTAGGTCCCATGAGCTGCTGTTTTTACCCCTACTACCTCTGGGTCACCAGGCTTCCTCGACTTGTCCTCCTACTGCCTCCTAGGTCACTTGAGCTGCCTGTTTATCCCCTACTGCCTCTAGGTCACCAGGCTGCTGTTTATCCCCCTACTGCCTCTAGTTCGCAGGCTGCTGTTTGTCCCCCTCCACTGCCTCTGGGTCACCAGGCTGCTGTTTGTCCTCCTTTGCCTCGGAAGCTCACCGAGCTGCTGTTTCATCCCCTACCTCCTCCCCAGGTCACCAGGCTGCTGTTTATCCCCTACCTTGCTCTAAATTCACCAGGCTGCAGTTTATCCTCCTGCTGCCTCTACGTCGAGACACCACCCCTGGCAGTGCCGCTGTCTAACACTCCAGACACCACACCTGGCAGTACTGGCCTGTCCTAACACGCAGGCCTGCCTGGCACTATAACTGTCCTAAACACTCCAGACACCACCTGGCAGTACTGCTGTCACACAACACTCAACACCTGGCTGACTGGCTGACTAGCTGTTTGGCTGGCTTCCCTGGCTGGCTCGACCGGCTGGCTGGCTGGTTGGCTGACTGGCCTGACTACAGCTGGCTGGCTGACTGGCTACCTGGCTGCTATACTGGATAGCTGGCTGGCTGTTTCGCACAACCGGTTGACAGCTGGCGCTAACGAGCTGGCTAGCTGTTGGCTACTGGCTGCTACTTTCCTAATTGTTACCACGAGCTGCATCATGACCAACTAAATATCAAAGGCTTTCTTTTGTTGGCTTGGTGCTTTGAAGGTTTTGGTGAAGTGTCTGACTGGTTGGTGATATTGCTTCCCGAAGTTGAGAATTCCCAGTTACCTGCTAGGCCCAGTAATCCATATCCTAGAACATCTGGTGTGACAGGACAGGAGAAACAACATGGTGGATACATACGGCTGCTGTCATGTCATAACCACTGAGACGGAGGAGGAGGAGGAGGAACAACATAGTGGATACAATCGTCTGCATCGCCTATCATGAACCGCAAGGATGATGGGGAGGGAGGAGGAGGGAGGGAGGGAGGGAGGAGGAGGAGGGGGAGGGAGGGAGGGAGAGGGAACAACATGGTGGATACATCTGTTTTGCTGTCTCTGTCAAGACCACAAGGATGGAGGGGGGGTGGGAGGGGGGAGAACAACATGGTGGATACATCGGCTTTCTGTCATATCATAACCACCAAGGATGAGAGGAGGGAGGGAGGTGAGGAGGAGGGAGGCTCAACATGAGTGGATACATACAGCTCTTTGTCATGTCATGAACCTGCAAGGATGAGGGAGGGAGGGGAGGGAGGGAGGGAGGAGGAGGGAGCCAGGGAGGAGGAGGGGGAGGAGGACGAGAGGCACCAGGAAGCCAGTCGTAGCCTGTTTGGGCGAGCAGAGAGATGGAGAGGAGGAGGAGAGAAAGGGGAGAGAACCTGTCTGTTTGGGTAGCAGAGGGGGATGGAGAGATGGAGAGATGGATGGATGGATGAATGGATGGATGGATGGATGGATGGATGATGGATGAATGGATGGATGGATGTAGGAAGAGGGAATACTGTCTGGGTGGTGAAGTAGAGGGAGGGTGGAGATGGAGAGAAGGAGGAGGAGGAGGAGGAAGGTCTACTGTCTGTTTGAGCGAGGGTTAGAAGGGAGGAGGGAGAGGAGAGAAGAGGGGAGAGGAGCCTGTCTGTTTGGGGTGAGGCAGGGGGGATGGAGAGATGGAGAGATGGATGGATGGATGAATGGATGGATGGATGGATGGATGGATGGATGAGAAGGAGTCTGTCTGGATGGGTGAAGTAGAGGGGGGGGATGGAAGTGGAGAAAGGGAGAGGGGGGGGGGGAGTCTGTCTGTTTGAAAGTGGGGTTGCAGAAGGAGGAGGAGGGAGGGGGGGGGGGGGAGGGGGGGGGGGGGAGGGAGGAGGGGGGGGGGGGGGGAGGGGGGGGGGAGTCTGTCTGTTTGGGCAGGTTGAGGAGAGGGATGAAGGAGGAGAGATGGAGAGGAGGTGTCTCTTTGAAGTTAGAAAGGATGGATGGAGGGATTGAGAGAAGGAGAAGGAGGGGAGGTGCAATGT
Organism: Salmo salar; assembly: GCF_905237065.1. Taxonomy (NCBI): domain Eukaryota; kingdom Metazoa; phylum Chordata; class Actinopteri; order Salmoniformes; family Salmonidae; genus Salmo; species Salmo salar. Next base: position 48,430,007 of record NC_059459.1, on the reverse strand, counting down.
TTGGGCAGGTCGCTCCAGTCCCTGTGAGTATTCAACCAGTCTCTAAACACTGACATGAGCCCGCAAATGAAAATTACCACACTGATCTACTTTTGTATACAGACCTACACCTCAGATCTTCACAGTAGATAATACAACATGCTGAGAGACCAGTCCACATCCATACCTGCTGTAGCATCTCATTCTGAACATGGCGTCCTTCTTCACAGTGAACACCAGCACCCGAATGAGAGATATGTAGTACCAGTCCTTAATCAACCCTGCAATTGTTTAATGAGTTGTTAATCTGTAAGGTGTGAAGGCAGTGTATCCCATCAGTAGAGAGGGTTCGTACATGGGACCTTTCATCCATGAGAATAAATACCTTACAACTATGAATTAATCTTTAGTACAATTCTATCTGTGTAAACTTATTGCAAGCAAACATGAAGGAACTACTGGAGGGGAGGTAGGGGGGGGGGAAGGTGGAGGTGTGGAGCAGGAAGTTCACTGTCATGGAGCCAAACTGGCTTTGGAGTGGGTGTAGAACCAGCAGCTGAGCTGACTAGCAGTATGGTCTGGTTCTGCTATTTCTGGATACCTTGTCCTGGCCTGCCTGCTCTGTGTGTCCCTGGCCTACCTGCTCTGTCACCGTCTGGCCCACTGCCTGCCTGCTCTGCTCTGTCCTTGTGTCCCTGGCCCTGCCTGCTCATCCCTTGTCCCTGGCCTACCTGCTCTGTCCTTGTCCCCTGACCCTGCCTGCTCTCTGCTCTGTCCTTGTCCCTGGCCTGCTATATGTCCCTCTCTGCTCTGTCCTGGTTCTGAGTTTAATCAAGGAATGGGCTGACTACCTACAGACTAAAATGTCTATCTATCCTCCCTATCTACTCTCCTCTTATCTATCTATCTATCATCTATCTATCTATCTGTCTATCTATCTATCTGTCTGTCTGTCCTGTCTGTCTGTCTGTCACCTCTGTCTGTCTGTCATCTCTAACTCTGATGAAATCTGGCTTTGTCAGCTCTGTCTGGCTCTGTCTGTCTGTCTGTCTGTCTGTCTGTCTGTCTGTCTGTCTGTCTGTCTCTGTCTGTCTGTGCGGCTCCTTCTGTCTATCTGTCTACTGTCTGCTCATGTCTGTCTAACTCTATCTATCTGTCTGTTTATCTGTCATCATCTGTCTATCTGTCATCTATCTATCTATCTCTCCTCTCTCTCTATCTATCTGTCTATCTGTATATCTATATCACATCACATCTGTCTGTCTGTCTATCTTGTCTGTCTGTCATCATCTGTCTGTCCACCATCTGTCTGTCTGTCTGTCTGTCTGTCTGTCTGTCTATCTGTCTGTCTGTCTGTCCCTGTCTGTCTGTCCTGTCTCTTTATCACAGCCACATCTGTCTGTCTCTGTCTGGCTCTGCCTCTGTCTCCTCCTGTCTGTCTGTCTGTCTGTCATCTCTGTCTGTCTGTCTGTCTGTCTGTCTGTCCAACTACATCTGTCTATCTGCATCTGTCTATCTGTCTAATACAACTCTGTCTATCTATCTGTCTGTCTATCTATCTATCTGTCATATCTGTCCTCTCTGTCTATTCTGTCTGTCTGTCTGTCTGTGCCTCCTGTCTGTCTGTCTGTCTGTCTGTCTATCTGTCTGTCTATCTTCTGCTCTGTGTCTATCTGTCTATCTATCTATCTATCTATCCTCTATCTATCTCTGGCTCATCTGTCACCTTCTGTCTGTCTGTCTGTCTGTCCTCTGTCTGTCTGTCTGTCTGTCTGTCTGTCTGTCTGTGTCTGTCTGTCTGTCTGTCTGTCCTGTCTGTCTGTCTGTCTGTCTGTCTGTCTGTCTGTCTTGTCTGTCTGTCTGCTCTGTCTGTCTGTCTGTCTACTGTCTGTCTGTCTGTCTGTCTGTCTGTCTGTCTACTGAATGAACATCATGCACTTCTCAGCAATACAACCTAACTTCCACTCATGTCTGTTCTGTCTCAATATGAACATGTCGGTCTAATGAAAAACTGGCTACCTATACAGTGAATACCGGAATCCGGTGGATGAAATACTAACCCCATTGATAAGCTATCAGCAACATCAAATCACATCCCGCCAGCTTGAGATCATAGCCGCTGACAAATAGAATAACTTCAGCCACTTTAATAATGAACACTGGTCACTTTAATAATGAACATGGTCACTTTAATATTGAACACTGTATACTAATAATGAACACTAGTCTAGTAACCAATGAACATACAGTCACGTTAATAATGAACTACTGGTCACTTTAACCAATAACACTGGTCACTTTAATAATGAATATAAATCACTTAATAATAGAATTTCAGATACAACAATATTGGAACATATCCTTTAATAATGAATACTAGTCACTCCAATATTACACTTGCCATAATAGAACACTAGTCTTTAATAGCGATACCGCAGTCGCTGTCGTTGAACACTAGTCATTTTAATAATGAAATTTCGTCCGCTGTAGTGAACACTAGTCGCCTATAACACTGTCACTGTAATAATGGAACACTGTACTTTAATAATGGATCACTAGTCACTTTAATCAACACTGGTCATGCAATAATAACACAACCGCTATGTGGGGGCACGTGCCTGTAATAATGATACTGAGTCCTTTGTGTGAACACTGGTCACTTTAACAATGAACACAGTACTTGTGGTGGAACACAGCCCTGCTTTAATAATTGAACACTAATCACAGCTTTAATATTGGAACACTGATACTGTAATAATGTTGCTGGTCATACACAATGAACACTAGTCTTTAATAATGAACATAAGTCATGACAATGAACATGAATGCGTTAACAATGAGACACTGGTCACTTTAATAGCGAACACAGCAATAATATGGTAGACTATGGCCGCTTTAACTAGTGAACACTGAGGTCTACTTTAATAATAACACTGAGTCACTTCAGTGTTTATATTATCATTATCATATTTAGTAGTACTCATCACATATATATGTATTCTATCCTATTCTACTGGTGAGCATATCCCAGCAATAATATTACTGCTGTTGAGCAGGTATGTAACCAATAGATATTACTGCCATTGGGCAGGTAACATGTAACCAATAAGAAAGTTGTCCTATGATGTGATGTGAACCTGTGATATGATGTGATCCTCTATGATGTGATGTGATCTCTGTGATGTGATCCTCTATGATGTGATGTGATCCTCTGTGATGTGATCATACATGTGATCACTGTGATGTAATCCTCTATGATGTAATGTGATCCTCTGTGATGATGAAGTCCTCTGATATGATCCTCTGTGATTAATATGATCTCTGTGATGTGATCCTCTGTGATGTAGCCTCTATGATGTATATATCCTCGCATTAACCTCTGATGTATCACTCTGTCTGATTATTCCTCTGTGATGTATCCTCTATGATGTGATCCTCTGATGTGATCCTCTGTGATGTGAGCTTATCTGTGATGTGAACCTCTATGATGTGATGTAGTCCTCTGTGATGTGAGCCTCTGCAGTGTCAGTGCCCAGTCTGGTGTGATCCTCCTATGATGTGATCCTCTATGTGATCACTCTGCAGTGTGATCCTCTGGCAGTGTGTGTGAGTCCCTCTGCAGTGTGATCCTCTAACTGATATATCCCTCTATGATGTGATGTGAGCCTCTGTGATGTGATCTCCTATGATGTATGTGATCACCTCTGTGATGTGATCCTCTATGATGTGATGTATCCACTCTGTGATGTGATCCTCTGGTACATGATCCTCTGTGATGTGTCCTCTATATATGTGCATGATCCTCCACTGTGTGTGATCCTCTGTGATGTGATCCTCTATATGACTAATGTGATCCTCTGCTTGATATGATCCTCTGTGATGTAAGCCCTCTATATGATGTGTGTGATCCTCTATGATAACACCTCTGATGTGATCCTCTGTGATAGCAGTCCTCTGTGATGCAGTCCTCTGCTGATGTGATCCTCTGTGATGCTGATCCTCTGTGATGTGACACTCTATGATGTGAACCTCTCTACTTGATGTGATGTGATCCTCTGTGATGTGAGGCCTCTATGATGTGATGTGATCCTCTGTGATGTGATCCTCATGATGCGATCTCTGTGATGTGATGTGATCCTGTGATGCTATCCTCACCTTGATATGATCCTCTATATGATGTATGTACCTCTGTGTGTGACCTCTATGATATGATGTCGGTCTCTGTGTTTGTGATGCTAAATGTACCAATTATTGACTGTTTACTGTTCTCCTCTTCAAGTCATGTGTTTTTAATCCATGTTAAAGTACCAGTTCTCCCAGGTCAGTGCTGGGAGACTGCAGTTGTTACATATTGCCAGACAATCCAGGAGGAAAAGCTCTTAACCAGAGGGACAGCTCAACTCCGATTGCGAGACACCACATTAGTCCCAACATCTTTTCTCGGTCAAACATCTGGATGATAAACATCCCACTAGCAACAGTGTGAAGAGTCCACTACTTTGTTAGCTTGGCAGAAAACCTGACAAAGTCTAAAGGAGAAACCAGCCATATGAACATGAGAACATTACAAACTCTTAAGATGTCACATATATCTGGTCGATAGGACAACAACTTTCCACTCTGAAGTAACATGAGCATTATATTGTCTATTAAGTACAGCATATTTTGATTTTGTTTTATATAGATATTTTTTAGTGTGTTATATTGTATTATTTTAATGATATTTTGATGTTGATGGTTTTCTGTCCAGGACTACAGATGAAAATGCCTATCTATGAGGGTGTATAGTGGCATATTGAACACAATTTTGACAAATAACACATCAGCCAGAAAGAAATGAGACAGAGAGAACTTCTCTGGCATTACATTAATAACCTGTCCTGTGTGTCTCCCAACACTGTGAACACTACAGCTGACTGAAGAGGGGCTTAAAACTCCTAGACTGTTGTAAGGAGCTGGCTGACTGAGAGGAGACAGAGGCTCTGAGACTGTGTAAAACACCGTGACGAGAAGAGAGACGGGGCTCTGGACTGTTGTAAAAACCCTACTAGCTGTCTGAGAGAGGGAGCCAGAGGCTCTGGGACTTGTTTGACAAAGACACAGCTGACTGAGAGGAGGGAGCCAGAGGCTCTGGGACTATTTGTAAGACAACACGGCTGACTGAGAGGAGACCAGGCTCTACTGCAAAATACAGCTACTAAGAACCCACTCAGACTTGTAAACCTTTACAGCTGTTGAAGAAGGAGACGGAGAAGGCTCTGGTTTCGTTGTGAACACAACAGCCCGGCGAGAGGAGACCAGAGGCTATGGACTGTTTAGTAAAACCTTGCAGCTGACTGAGAGGAGACAGAGGCTCTGGACTCATTTGTAAAACACACTACTAGAGGAGACACGGCTCTGACTATGAAGACACTTACAGCTTGAAGCTGAGGGAGAGAACAGAGGCTCTGGGTTCGGCCACAACAAACCTTGTGACTGAGAGAGGAGAACAGAGAGCTCTGGACTGTTCTGCAGGAGCCCACAGCTGACTAGAGAGACCAAGCGGCTCTGGACTGTCAAACAAAGACCTTACAGCTGACTGAGAGAACCTCTCAGGACTGTTGGCAAAACACAGCTGACTGAGGAAGGAGCAGGCTCTGACTGTTGTACTTGGGTACGCAGCTGAGAGGAGAGACCAGAGGCTCTGGACTGTTGGCAAAACCTTGGCTGGCTGAGAGGGACTAGAGGCTCTGGGACTGTGTGAAACACACAGATACTGTGAGAGGACCAAGCTCTGGGACTGTTGTGAACAGCTGACTGAGAGAGGAGACCAGAGGCTCTGGGTTTGTTGTAAAGACACAGCTGACTGAAGAGGGAGACAGAGCTCTGGACTTTGTTACATCAATGCAGCTGACTGAGAGAGACCAGGGCTCTGGACTATTGTAAAACACTGGCAACTGAGAAAATAAGGCTCTAACTGTTAGCAAAACCTTTACAGCTGACTGAGAGGAGACCCAGAGGCTCCTGACTGGCTGTAAGAACACAACATGACTGAGAGATGAGCTCTGACTGGTGTAGAACCTTTGTGACTAAGAAACAGAAGCTCTGAACTGTAAAGACACAGCGGCAGAGAACCAGCAGCTCTGAAGGACTGTTGTAAAAACACCCTGGCAGCTGAGAGGAGACCAGGCTCTGAGACAGTTATCAAAGACACAAAGCTGACTGAGAGAGCCAGAGGCTCTGGACTGTTGTAAAACCTTTACGCTGACTGAAGGAAGACAAGGCTCTGGGACAATAAAACACGCGACTGAAAGAGGAGTTGAGGCTCTGACTTGCTGTAGAGCCAACTACAGATGACTCAGAGAGGGCAGAGGCTCTGGACTGTTGCTCAAACTACAACGCTAAACTACGACTGTTGTAAAACCTTTGTTGACTGAGAGAGAGACAGAAGCTCTGGGACTGATGTCTTGCAGCTGACTGGGGAGAGACCAGAGGCTGGGACTGTTGTAAAACCACAGCTGACTAAAGACCAACTTGGCTCTTGGACTGTGTGAGCCTAGCTGACTGAGGAGGAGACCAAGAAGGCTCAGGACTGTTGTGAACCCTGCAGCTGGCTGAGAGGGCCAGAGGCTCTCTCTGGTCAGAGAGGGAACTACTGCTAATGCAAGCTAACCTGGTCAAGAACTACTACTGTTGTAAACCTAACCTGGTCAGAGAGGGCGACTGCTGATGTTATCAAACCTATGTAGTCACAGAGGAGTTGTGCTGTTGTCAAGCCTAACCTGGTCAGAGGGCTGGCTACTGTTGTAAACTAACACTGGTCAGAGAAACTACTACTGTTTATAAACCTAACCTGGTCAAAAAACTGCTGCAGTATAAACCTAACCCTGGTCAAGGAACTGGCTGCTGTTATAAACCTAACCTAGTGAAACTACTACTGTTACAAGCCTAACTATGGTCAGAGAAGACATTTACTGTTGTAAACCACAACACTAGTCAAGAGGCCACTTGTTATAAACCTAACCTGGTCAGAGAAGGGAGCTGGCACACTGTTATAAGCCTAACCTGAATCAAAGAGGGAGACACTGCATGCCATCCTAACCTGGTCAGAGAGGAACTACACTGTGCAACCTAACCTGGTCAGAGAGGGAACTAACACATATTTATAAGCTAACCCTGGTCAGAGAGAACTGGCTACTCTAATGTAAACCTAACCCAGTCCAGAGAGGAGACAAAACTGCTGTTATAAGCTAACCTAGTCAGAGAGGAACTACTGTATAAACCTAACCTAGTCCAGAGAGGGAGCATTGCTGTTGTAAACTTCAACCTGGTCAGAGAGGAACTACTGCTATTATTATAGTAACCTAGTCAAAAACTACTACTGTTTATAACCTAACCTAGTCAACAAAAACCAAACTGTCTGTAATACAGGGAAAGTAGGCCAATGAGTACTCCTTAGAAACCCATCATCATCAGATAATCAACTGTACAGAGTACAAGGTATTCCCAAATGACTCTATTCCCTATTTGGTGTTGCTTTATACTACACCTATTCCTATAGACATATTCTCTCTACAGCCTTATTCTCATGATACTTTTTCTTTATACTAATGTCCCTATATAATTGCCTCTTACTTTATGCTACCACCTATTCTATATGGTGCACTACTTACATACTACAGACTATTCTAAACCAAACACTTCTTTATCTCTGGCCTATTCCTGTAACACTTCTTTCTTTCTTAATACCTGTTCTATTATAGTGCTACTTTATACTACAACTTCTATTCCTATGTAATTACTGCCCATACAACCTATCTATATAGTGCTACTTTATACTGACCTAACCTATATAGTGTGCTATACTACAGCCTATTTCTGAGTGCACTCATACATACTACAGCATATTCCCTAGTGCACTGCACATACCTATTCCTATATGGTCTACTTTATACTAAGCCTATTCTAAATAGACACTTTTTTCTCTCTTACAGCCTATTCCTATATAGACACTCTTTATCTTACAACCTATTCCTATGGTGCCTGTATGCTACATTGTTCTATATGGTACTTCTTTTAAACCTATTCACATATGATGTTTTCTTTTATACAGCCTATTCCTATGTGGTACTACTTTTTATACTACATCATATTCTATATAGTACTACTTGACCAGGGCCAGAATAGGTTGCCATTTGAGCCTCTGCTATAGTGGCGGAGAACACCCAGAGTTAGACGAGGCAAGGCGTTCTCGTTGTATGTTGAAAACAAGCAGTCCACACAGCAACACAGCATGGGGGCTGGTGCTCATGAACAGAATTCACTGTTCTCCAGTGAACTGACCTCCTACTAACTCAGGTCCTTGCTGTACTAAACTACCCTTAGTCCTCCTTAAGGAAGTTTCTACCAGTCTAGCTAACACAGTTCATACTGTACTAAGACTGGTATGGTCCTCATGGAGGGGTTCTGCCAGTCTAGCCTAACTCAGTTCCCTTGCTGTGCACTAAACTGGTATCCTGGTCACTCACATGAGGGGGGTTTCTACTACAACTCTTTTCTCAGGTCCCTTACTGTGCCTAAACTGTATGTCCTCATGGGGAGGGGATTTCTGCAGTCTAACTTCCAACACAGTTCCTTACTGTGCTGGCAGAACGCCCTCTGGTCTCATGAGAGAGGGTTTCTGCCAGTCTGGTTAACCTGATTCACTGCTAAACTGGTATATGGTCACTCGCAAGAAGGGTTTCTACCAGTCTAGTTGCTCCTGATTCCTTACTGTGCCTAAACTGGCCATATAGTCTCCTTAGGGGGGTTTCTACCAGTCTAACTGCTCAGTTCTGTACTGACACTAGAATGGTGCTGTGGTCACTCTTCAGAGAGGGTTCTGCCGGTCTGCTGCTCAGGTCACCTTGCTGTATTTCGCGGCTGAGTGTGTGGTCTCGCAGGGAGAGGGATTTCACCAGTCTGGTGCTGATTCCTTGCTGTGCTAAACTGGTATATGTAGTCATCATAAGGAGAGGGTTTCCTACCGATCAACTCAGTTCGCTACTGTACTAAGACTGGTATATGGTCTCATAAGGAGAGGGGTTTCTACCGTCTGAATTACTTCTGATTCTTACTGTACTAAACTGGTATATAGTCCTCATAGGAGAGAGGTTTCTACCAGTCTCTTTCCTCTGTTCATTTTGTATTGTAACCTTTATTTCTCACGTACCTCATATGTACTCTTGTGTAATAACAACAGTTCTCATTATGATTGTAATAACTTCTCTTGTGTGTAGCAACAGTTACCTCATTTTCTCTTGTAATAACCTCTTACTAATACACACAAATTCTCATTTCTTGTAATTGTGTTAACCTTTGTAAGTCTTCTCTAACAGGTCTTATTAAAATCATTTATTAAAAGCTGTTGTGCTCACACTATGAGTCTGAATATCACATGGAGGGCTGTGAGCTTTATTAAGATAGCACCTGTTGTTCACCTACCATTCTGCTGAATCATAAACCCATTAAATCATTAAACTGCATGCAGATCATACTGTTCCCTCACCACTGCTAAATCTGAACATTCCACAACACAGCCACCCAGGTATAGACTTTATTTCCTCTGCGCTGCTGAATACCATTAGCCCCACGAACTGCATCATAGATCATGACTGTTCCTCTGCTTCTGCTGAGTCCACATTATTACAGACTTGCATACCAGATCATAACTGTTTCTCTCTGCTAAAGCACAGCAGGTACAAGAAGCATCAAGTCCACATGCCAACAGGCTCCCTGAACAACTTTCAGCGGGCCATAAGACTGATAATAGCTAAACAATTAGCTTCCTTGCTTCACAGGTGTTCTCTACATCACCACAGTATGTCACCAACACCAAGGTGTTCTCTACATCATCACAGTATGTCCTGTACCAGAGCATTTCTCTCATCCTGCAGTATGTCTGTACCAGTGTTCTGCTCTACATGTTGTTATGTCACTGTATAAGGTGTTCTCCATCATCACAGTATGTCCTGTACCAGGTATTCTCTACATCACACCACAGTATGTCCTGTACCAGGTGTTCCTGCTCTACATCATCCTGACATGTCCTCTACCAGGGTGTTCTATACATCTGTCACAGTATGTCCTGTACTGTAGATGTTCTCTACGCTCACCACAGCCTGTCCTGCCATCAGGTGTTCTCTACTATCCTTCCTGTAGTATGTCCTGTGTTTCTCTCTTGTCAACACAGTATGTCCCACTAGCTATAGGTGTTCTCTCTGTCAACACATTATGTCTACTTCAGGTGTTCTCTACTGTCACAGTATGTCTATACCAGGTGTTCTCTACATCTAACACAGTATGTCCTGTGCAGAATGTTCTACATCTGTCACCAGTATGTCCTGTACCAGGTGTTCCCTACTCATCACAGTATGTTCTGTGATGTTCCCATCATCACAATATGTACTGGAGAGTGTTCTCTACATCATCTTTAGTATGTCCATGGTCTCTCATCAACACAGTGTCAGGACCAGGTATTCCTACCACATCAACTTATAAATGTCTCTTTTAGGTGTTCTCTGCATCATACAATATGTCCTGTGTTCTACATCAACACATTATGTCACTGTACCAGGAGTGATTCTCTACTACCATCCTGGTGTGTCTGTGTTCTCTAGTATCTGTTCTGCTATAGGTGTTCTCACCATCACAGTATGTGTCCTGCCACCAGGTGTTCTCTACACCATGCAGTATGTCCTGTACCAGGTGTTCTCTACATCACCGGTATGTCCTGTACCAGGTGTTCTCCCATCATCACAGTATGTCCTGTACTGGGTGTTCTCTACATCATCACAGTATGTCGGTGCCAGGTGTTCTCCCACCATCACAGTATGTCTCAACGCAGGTGTTCTCTATAGTTTGCTATTTGTAATAGTTTGTTTTGTATTATGGATCCCCATTAGCTGCCAAAGACAGAACAATTTATGATAAACTAGAAATTGAAAAGAAATGTTAATAGATGGAAATATCAGTCTCTATTATCCTCAGTAATTTCTCATCCGTATTGTCAAGACCCGTTAGCTTGTCATTGTTGATAGACAACAATCATTTTCCTTCACCTCTTCACTTACTCACTTTTATAGAATTCAAATTTACCATAAATCCTTTCATCATTTGTCCGATATACTGGATGTAGTAGTGTCACGTTTATTGCTGGCATGTCGTTTTCAAATCTGCTAATCTGGCCAATGAAAAAAAAACTTAAAGTAGTTAGTGAATATGAGTTGGTTTTTGTGATGAATCCCTGTTCTGTGCTGTTAGTGTTGCAGCAGCGGGTAACAGCCTACTCTGGGCTTCGTGAATAGATGTCCACAGTAAATCCTAATACTCTGGGACGTCTGTATTTACAGCAACTTTAAGGCTTGTTATATATGTTCAGAATGCATTTGTCACTTTTGTTGTTGTTGTTATTTACTGACATTTCAGGAAAAGGCCAGTTATAAACAGTCCATTGGGGGGACAAAATTGGTTCAATAATTTTTTTATTCGGTTTAGTCACGCGATTTTACAGACCGTTTGCCCGATCGTTGTGCAGCCAGAGTTATCTCTTCGTTCGCTTTGTCTCATCCTCTCTAACCCTTACCATTTTTCGTTCCTCATCAATCATCGGGATTTAACAGTTTTACAGTCATTTTATTAATGGGTGCTTATTAGTAACTGGAATAAGTTGTTTCATAAATGTGTCCAGTGCAGCGTCTCTGTTTAGCTCCTCGTTACACTACGAGACCAGCAAATATTATTTACATCATCAACACATATGAATGCTCTCAAGCAGAACTCACTTGTATGACATTTTATACAATGTATTGAGGCTATGCTATTATATCTGTCTCTAATACCCCTATATTAGGCTATACTCATTTTATTATTCAGTTGTTATTCGGAGATAGCTCCATTCATAGACCAGTGTGGAGCAGAAGTCAAGCAGCCATTGATGAAGCAACAAGTGGAGACCAGCCAGAGAGAATAAACATGTATGATACCTTTGTTGCTGACAGGCGATAGCAGTCTCCTGCTGCTGATCTCCCTTCTATAGCAGTCTCCCCTCCTATAGCAGTCTCCCTCTCCACAGCAGTCTCCTATGGCAGTCTCCCTATAGCAGAGTCTCCCTCCCTATAGCAGTCTCCTATAGGTCTCCTATAGCAGGTCTCCTCATAGCTTGGTCTCCTATAGCACTCTCCTATAGCAGTCTCCCCATAGCAGTCTCCTATAGCAGTCTCCATAGCAGTCTCCTATGTCAGTCTCTATAGCAGTCTCCTATAGCAGTCTCCTACAGCAGCCTCCTCCTGGCAGTCTCCTATAGCCCAGTTTCCTATAAGCAGTCTCCCACCTTGCAGTCTCCCTCTCATTGTATTCTCAATGAGTCTCAACACCAACTACATCACACAGAACACAGCCAGTCTCCAACTCTCCTCAGATCACTAAATAACCAACACCAACTCCAGCATTAGCACTGAATAGCCAAACAGCCATCTCCCCCAGTCAGCGACCCAACGATTGACACCAGGAACTTTCTTCAGTCTCAACTCCAACCACACCAGTCTCTGTTTACTGCTGCCTCAGAGAACATGTCTATTCTCCCCAGACTAGTCTCTGTTTACTGCTGCCCTAGAGAGAACAATGTCTTTACTCTCCTGCCAGACTAGTCTCTCTGTTTACTGCCGCCCCTAGGAGAGAACATGTCTTTGCTCCTGCCAGACCTAGTCTCTGTTTACTGCTGCCCTAGAGAGAACATGTCTATAACTCCTGCAGACTAGACTCTCTGTTTACTCTTACCCTAGAGAAACATGTCTATACTCTCTGCAGAAAGCTAGTCTCCTGTTTACTGCCCTAAGAGAAGACTTGTCTATACTCCTACAGACCTAGTCTCAGTTTGCTGCTGCCTAGGAGAGCATATTTTAGCTCCTGCACCTAGTCTCACTCTCTGTTTACTGCTGCCCCAGAGAAACATGTCTTTACCTCCTGGACTAGCCTCGTTTACCTGCTGTCTAGAGAAAATGTCTTTACTCACTGCAAGACTAGTCTCTCTGTTTTACTGCCCCCTAGAGAGAGAACATGTCTTTCTCCTGCCAGACTAGTCTCTGTTCTTACTTTGTCCTAGAGAGAACATGTCTATACTCCCTACAGACTTCAGCTCTTTACTGCTGCCCTAGAGAGAACACATGTCTATACTCCTACAGACTAGTCTCTACTGTTTACTGCCCTAGAGAGAACATGTCTTTACTCCTACAGACTAGTCCCATGTTTCACTGCCGCCCCTAGAGAGAACATGTCTTAACTCCTACAGAGACTAGTCTCTCCTGTTTACTGCTGCCCTAGAGAACATGACTTTACCTTCTTTCCTTTCTTCTTTGCGGTGAGACAGCCTGTCTTCCCCAGAGCCACATTCTCCTTGGCTTCCTCCCCACTCATGTTGCTGTCTGCGCTCCTTAACAAATTAATTCAACATGAAGACTAGACGAAGTTACTGTCAGCACTGGTCCATTCAGAGAGGAGAAGGGGTTTCAGCTGGTTGATCGAGAGGTTGAGGAGCTATCTCTCTCTTTGCTCTCTTTCTCTCACCACTCAGTCACTCACTCACACACAAAACAACTCTCTCTTTCTCACATCCACTTCCTGTTCTCCTCTCTGCCATCCCTCTATCTCCCACACCTCCACAAGTTAGAGTGTCAGAGCGGCAACAGGCAGGAGAATCAAATATGGGTACTCTTCCTGAGAATCAATAATCCGTTAGCCTCAGTATTCCTCCTCTCAGCGTGGTGGTTCGTTTGGTTGTTGGCGCTGCTGCCTTTCCAGCCCACACCTCTATAGACCTACACTAGTTGATCCACTGGTTCTGTCTATAGAATCCTACACTGTTGGTTCTCTGGCTGTCTAAGACCTACACTGTTGGTCTACTCTGGCTGTCTACAGACCTACACTGTTGGTCTACTCTGGCTGTCTATAGACTTACTCACACTGTTGCTCTACCTGGCTGTCTATAGACCTACACTGTTGGTGCCACTCTCAGCTGTCTATAGACCTCACACTGTTGGCTCACCTCTGGCTGTCTATGAACCTACACTGTTGGTCCTTCTCTGTCCTGTCTATAGACCTGCCACTGGGCTCCTCTGTCTGTCTCCACAGACCTACACTGGCTGATCCACTCTGTCACTCTGAGCTCTCTCTGTCTAAATGGGCCACTGATGGAAGATCACTTTCTCTTCTCTTGTTTCTCAGCTGAAGGGAAGCAGTGAGAGAGAGAGAGAGAGAGAGAGAGAGAGAGAGAGCAAGTAGCAGAGAGAGCAAGAGAGAGAGAGAGAGAGAGAGAGAGAGAGGGAGAGAGAGAGAGAGAGAGAGAGAGAGAGAAACGAGAGAGAGACAGCAAAGAGAGAGAGAGAGAGAGAGAGAGAGAGAGAGAGAGAGTGTGAGAGAGCAGTGTGAGAGAGTGAGAGAGAGATCAAGAGAGAGAGAGCTGAGAGAGAGAGAGAGAGTTGGTCGATGGGAGAGAGAGAGAGAGAGAGAGAGAGGAGAGAGAGAGAGTGTGCGAGAGAGCAGAGAGAGACAGCGAGAGAGAGAGAGGGGAGAGAGAGAGAGTGTGGAGAGAGAAGGTGGAGAGAGAGAGGCAAGAGAAAACGAGAGCGAAGAGAGAGAGAGAGAGCGAGAGAGAGTAATGAGGGGGTGAGAAGGAGATGTGAGGGAACACATAAGGTTGAGAAAGAGGAAAGAGAGAGAGTGAAAGACATCCACAGACCTAAGAGTGACACAGAGAGAAGTGAATGGCAGATGGATCAGAGGTCTTTTTACTAGTGAATGGCAGATAGATGAGAGGTCTTTACCAGTGAATGGCAGATAGCCTGAGAGGTCTTTACTAGTGAATGGCGTATAGATGAGGGTCTTTCACTAGTGAATGGTGGTACAGATGAGAAGGTTCTATACTAGTGAATGGCAGATAGATAAGAGGTATTTTACCAGTGAATGGGCAGATAGCGAGAGGTCTTTTCCTAGTGAATGGCAAATAGCTTCAAGAGAGGGTCTTTACCTAGTGAATGGCAAGATAGATGAGAGGTCTTTACCGGTGAATGGCAGATAAATGAGATGTCTTTACTAGTGAATGGCAGATAGCTGAGTGATTAGTATTTCATTGGGGCCTTATTTTTACTCTCTCTGAAGTCATTGTGTAGATGATTAGTTTCCTCATTTGGGACCTTGGTTTCTCTGAGTATTGTGGAGAGTGACTAGTATTTCATTTGGGACCTGTTTCTCTCTCTAAGTGCTGTAGAAGTGACTAGTATTTCATTGGGATAGTTTCTCTCTCTAAGTGTTGTGTAGTGTGATTGTTATTTCATTTTGGGACCTGGTTTCTCTCTCTATGTGTTGTGTAGAGTGGTTCCTTTTTCATTTGGGACCTGGTTTCTCTCTCTATAAGTGTTGTGTGAGTGACTAGTATTTCATTGCGGATCTGGGTTCTCTCCTCTAAGTATGTTGTGTAGAGTATTAGTATTTCATTTAGGACATGGTTTCTCTCTCTCTCTAGTTGTTGGATAGAGTGATTAGTATTTCATTTGGGGATCTGGTTTCTCTCTCTAAAGTGTTGTGTGATGGTGGTATTTCATTTGGGACCTGGTTTCTCTCTCTACAAAGTGTTTGTGTGGAAGTGATTAGTATTTCATTTGGGACCTGGTTCTCTCTCTATAAGTGTTGTGCAGAGTGACTAGTATTTCATTTGGGGACCTGGTTGTCTCTCTAAGTGTTGTGTAGAAGTGATTAGTATTTCCATTGGGACCTGGTTTCTCTCTCTTAAGTGTTGTGTTGAGTGACCTAGTATTTCATTTTAACCTGGTTCTCTCTCTAAAGTGTTTGTGTCCAGAGTGACTAGTATGGGTCATTTGGGACCCTGGTTTCTCTCTCTCTCTAAGTGTTCCTGTGTAGAGTGATTAGTATTTCATTTTGGGACCTGGTTTCTCTCCTCCCTATGTTGTGTGTAGAGTGATTAGTATTTCTTTTGGGGACTGGTTTCTTCTCTCAAGTGTTGTTATTAGAGTGATTAGTATTTCATTTGGGACCTGGTTCTCTCTATAAGTGTTGTGTAGAGTGATTATATTTCATTTGGGAACTGGTTTCTCTCTAATGTTGTGTAGAGTGGATCAGTATTTCATTTGGGACTTGTTTCTCTCTCTATAAGTTTTGTTGTAGAGTATTCAGTATTTCATTTGGGATCGTTTCTGTCAGTGTTGTGAGCTGACTAGTATTTCATTTGGGACCCTGGTTTCTCTCTCTCTAAGTGTTGTGTGGTGGATTATTATTTCCATTTGGGACCCTGGTTTCTCTCTCTCTAAGTGTTGTGTAGAGTGACTAGTATTTCATTTGGGATCCGGGTTTCCCTCTGTAAGTGTTGTAGAGATTATCATTTCATTTGGACCTGGTTTTCTCTCTCTATAAGTGTTGTCCTTGAGTGGACTAGTATTTCATTTGGGACCTGATTTCCTCTCTAAGTGTTTGCTGAGTTGACTAGTATTTCATTTACGACCTGGTTTCCTCTTCTCTCTAAGTGTTGTGTAGAGGTGATTAGTATTTCATTTGGGAATCCTAGACTTCTCTATCTCCTCGTGTTTTAGAGTGATCCAGTATTTCCATTTGGGAACTGGTTTCTCTCTCTAAGCTTTGTGTAGAGTGATTAGTATTTCATTTGGGACCCTGGTTTCTCTCTCTATAAGTGTTGTGTAGATTGATTAGTATTTCATTTGGGACCTGGTTTCTGTTTCTCTAAGTGTTGTGTAGAGGAACTATTATTTCATTTGGGACCCTGGTTTCTCTCTCTCTAAGTGTTGTGTGCAAGAGTATTAGTATTTCATTTGGGGACCCTGGTTTCTCTCTCTCTCATGTTGTGTAGAGTGACTAGCATTATTTCATTTGGGGCCTGGTTTCCTCTCTAAGTGTTTTGTAGAGTGAGGCAGTATTTCGTTTGGGACCTGGTTTCTTCTCTCTCTAATTTGCTAGAGTGATTAGTATTTCATTTGGGACCTGGTTTCTCTCTCTAAGTGTTGTGCAGAAGTGATTAGTATTTCATTTGGGACCCTGGTTTCTCTCTCTCTAAGTGTTGTGTAGATATGATTAGTATTTCATTTCTGGGGACCCATGGTTCCCTCTCTGGAAGTGTTGTTGAGGTGGACTGATATTATTTAGGACCTGGGTTCTCTCTCTAAGTGTTGTGTCGAGTGACTAGTATTTCCATTTAGGACATGGTTCTCTCTCTCTCTAGAGTGTTGAGTAGAGTGATTTAGTATTTCATTTGGGACCTGGTTTCCTCTCTCTAAGTGTTGTTGTAGAGTGATTAGTATTTCCATTTGGGACCTGGTTTTCTATCTCTAAGTGTTGTGACAATTAGTATTTCATTTAGGACCTGTTTTCTCTATCAAGTGTTGTGTGAGTGATTAGTATTTCATTTGGGACCTGTTTCTCTCTAAGGTATTTGTGTAGAGTGATCATGGCATTTCATTTGGGACCCTGGGTTTCTCTCTCTCTAAGTGTTGTGTGAGTGACTATTATTTCATTTGGGACCTGGTTTCCTCTCTGAAAGTGTTGTGTAGAGTGATTAGTATTTCATCTGGGGACCTGGTTTTCTCTCTCTATAAGTGTTGTGTAGAGTGACTAGTATTTTCATTTGGGACCCTGGTTTCTCTCCTCTAGTAGTGTTGTAGCCAAGTGACTAGTATTTCATTTGGGACCCGGTTTTCTCTAAGTGTTGTACTTGAGTGCTAGTATTTCATTTGGGACTCTGGTTTCTCTCTCTAAGGGTGTTGTGTAGAGTGATTAGTATTTCATTTGGGGACCCTGGTTTCTCTCTCTGTTGTGTCTACATAGGAGATGACTAGTATTTCAATGTGGACTTTGGTTTCCATCTCTAAGTGTATTGTGAGTGATTAGTATTTCATTTGGGACCTGGTTTCTCTCTCTCATAAGTGTTGTCAGAGTGACTAGTATTTCATTTTGGGACCTGGTTTCTTCTCTCCAAGTAGTTGTGTAGAGTGATTAGTATTTCATTTGGGACCCTGGTTTCTCTCTCTCTCTAAGTGTTGTAGAGTACGGGTATTTCATTTGGGACCTTGATTCTCTATCTCTCTAAGTGTTAGTGATTTAGAGTGATTAGTATTTCATTGGGGTTAACTGTTTCTCTCTCTAAGTGTTTGTAGAGTGATTAGTATTTCATTTGGGACCTGGTTTCTCTCTCTAAGTGTTGTGTAGAGTGACTAGTAACTGTTTGGGATCAGGTTTCTCTCTCTAAAAGTGTTGTGGAGAGAGTGACTGTATTCATTTTAGGACCCTGGTTTCTCTCTCTCTCAGTGTTGTGTAGAGTGATTATTATTTCATTTGGGACCCTGGGCTTTCTCTCTCTAAATGTTGTGTAGACTGGACCTAGTCATATTTCATTTGGACCTGATTCCCTCTCTAAGTGTTGTGTAGATGATTGTTATTTCATTTTGGACCTGGTTTTCTATAAGTGCTTGTGTAGGAGTGACTAGTATTTCATTTTGGGGACCTGGTTTCTCTCTCATAGTTTGTGTAGAGTGATTATTATTTCATTTTGGGACCTGCTCTCTCTCAAGTGTTGTGTGAGTGATTAGTATTTCATTTGGGACCTGGTTCTCTTTCCTCTATAAGTATTGTGTCTAGAGTGACTAGTACTTTCATTGGGGACCTGGTTTTGTCTCTCTAAGTGGGCATGTAGAAGTGATTAGTATTTCATTTGGGGACCTGGTTTCTCTCTATAAGTGTTTGTGCAGAGTGACTTAGTATTTCATTTGGGACCCTGGTTTCTCTCTCTCTAAGTGTTGTGTAGAGTGATTAGTATTTCATTTGGGACCCTGGATTCTCTATCTCTCTAAGTGTTGTGGCAAGTGATTAGCAACTCATTGGGGACCCGGCTTTCTCTCTCTATAAGTGTTGTGTAGAGTGACTAGTATTTCATTTTGGGACCTGGTTTCTCTCTCTAAGTGTTGTGCCGAGTGATTAGTATTTCATTTGGGACCTGGTTTCTCTCTCTAAGTGTTGTGTAGAGTGACTAGTATTTCATTTGGGACCCGTTTCGCGCCAAAGTGTTGTGTGCAGAGTGACTAGTATTTTTCATTTGGGAAGCCCTGGTTTTCTCTCTCAAGTGTTGTGTAGAGTGAGTATTTCATTTGGGACCCTGGTTTCTCTCTAATGAGTGACAATTATTTGGACAAGTGTTGCTGTGTAGAGATATTGTATTCATTTGGGACCTGGGTTCCTCTATAAGTGTTGTGGCGAGTGACTAGTATTTCATTTGGGTTCCTGATTTCTCTCTCATAGGTGTTGTGTAGAGTGACTAGTATTTCATTTAGTACCTGAATTTCTCTCTCTCAAGTGTTGTGTAGAGCCTTAGTGACTTCATTTGCGACCCTAGATTTCTCTCTCTGGTGTTGTTGTCTAGAGTGATTAGTATTTCATTTGGGACCCTGGTTCTCTTCTCTAGATGTTTGTGTAGAGTGATTAGTATTTCATTCTGGGAGCTGGTTTCTCTCTCTGAATGTTGTCGAGTAGGACAGTATTTCATTTGGGATCTAGTTTCTCTCTCTATAAGTGTTGTGTGAGATGACCCCGTATTTCATTTGGGACCCTGGTTTCTTTCTCTAAGTGTTGTGTAGAGTGACTAGTATTTCATTTGGGGACCCCCTGGCTTCTCTCTCTAAGTGTTGTGTGTAGAGATTAGTATTTCATTTTGGGACCTGGTTTTCTCTCTCTCTAAGTGTTGTGTGTAGAGTGACTAGTAGCTTTCATTTGGGACCTGGTTTCCCTCTCTAAGTGTTTTCGTAGAGTGATTAGTATCTCACATTTGGGACCTGGTTTCTCTCTATGTCTTTGGTCTTGTAATTTTGAAGTGATTAGTATTTCTATTTAACTATTTTCTCTCTCTAAGTGTTGTGAGAATGACTAATATTTTATTTTGGGACCTGGTTTTATCTCAGTGTTGTGTGGAGGATTTGTAATTTTCATTTGTGGATTTGGGTTCTCTCTCTAGTGTTGTGTGAGAGTTATTAGTATTCCATTTGGGACATGGTTTCTCTCTCTCTAAGTGTTGAGTAGAGTGATTAGTATTTCTCATTTGGGACCTGGTTTCTCTCTCTCTAAGTGTTTGTGTGAGTGATTAAGTATTTCATTTTGGGACTATGTGGTTTCTCTCTCTAAGTGTTGTGTGGGAAATGATTATTATTTCATTTGGGACCTGGTTTCTCTCTCTATAAGTGTTGTGTGAGAGTGATTATATTTCATTTGGGACCCAGTTTCTCTCTCTAAGTGTTGTGATTTAGTATTTCATTTGGGACCCTGGTTTCTCTCTCTCTAAGTGTTGTGTAGAAGTGACTATATTTCATTTGGGACCTAGTTTCCCTCTCTAAGTGTTTGTGTGAGAGTGATTATTGTTTTCATTTTGGACCTGGTTTCTCTCTCTATAAGTGTTGTGTGAGAGTGACTAGTATTTCATTTTGGGACCCTGGTTTCTCTCTCTCTCTAAGTAAGTTGTGTAGAGTGACTAGTATTTCATTTGCGGACCCGGTTTTCTCTAAGTGTTGTGCAGAGACTAGTATTTGTTCGGGGACCCTGGTTTCTCTCTCTCCTAAGTGTTTGTGTAGAGTGATTATTATTTTCATTTGGGACCCTGGTTTCTCTCTCTAAGTGTTGTGTAGAGTGACTTAGTATTTCAGTTTGGGACCTGGTTTCCCTCTCTAAGTGTTGTGTAGAGTGATTAGTATTTCATTTGGGTTCTGGTTTCTCTCTTTTGTCTGCTAAGTGTTGTGTGGGAAGTGACTAGTATTTCGTTTGGGGACCTGGTTTCTCTTTCTGGGCAGTTGTGTGTAGAGTGACTAGTATTTCATTTGGGACCCTGGTTTCTCTCTCTCTCAAGTGTTGTGTGAGTGATTAGTATTTCATTTTGGACCCTGATTCCTATCTCTCTAAGTGTTGTGTAGAAGTGATTAGTATTTCATTTGGAACTTGGTTTCTCTCCTAAGTGTTGTGTAGAGTGATTAGTCATTTCATTTTGGGACCTGGTTTCTCTCTCTCTATAAGTGTTGTGTAGAGTGACTAGTATTTCTCATTTGGGACCCTAGTTTCTTCTCTAAGTGTTGTGTAGAGTGATTAGTATTTCATTTGGGTACCCTGGTTCTCTCTCTCTAAGTGTTGTGTAGACTGACTAGTATTTCTTTTTGGGACCTGGTTTCCCTCTCTAAAAGTGTTTGTAGCAGAATGATTTTGTTTTCATTTGGGGACCTGTTTCTCTCTGTAAGTGTTGTGTAAGTGACTTTAGTATTTTCATTTGGGATTCCTGGTTTCTCTCTCTGAAGTGTTGTGTAGAGTGATTAGTATTTCATTGGATCTGCTTTCTCTCTCTAAGTGTTGTGTGAGTGATTAGTATTTCTATTTGGGACCTGGTTTCTCTCTCTACTAAGTGTTGTAGTAGAGTGATTAGTATTTCATTTGGGACCTGGTTTGTCTCTCAAGTGTTGTGTGAGAGTGATTAGTATTTCATATTTGGGACCTGGTTTCTCTCTCCTATAAAGTGTTGGTGCAGAAGTGATCAATATTTCATTTGGGACCCTGGTTTCTCTCTCTCTCTAAGTGTTTGTGTAGAGTGATTAGTATTTCATTTTGGGACCTGGATTCTCTATCTCTCTAAGTGTTGTGTAGAAGTAATTAGTATTATTTCATTGGGACCTGGTTTCTCTCTCTAAGTGTTGTGTAGAGTGACTAGTATTTCTCCTTCAGGACCTGGTTTCTCTCTCTAAGTGTTTGTGTAGAGTGATTATATTTCATTTGGGGACTCAGTTTCTCTCTATAAGTGTTGTGTGGGAGATGAAACTAGTATTTCATTTTACAACTAGTTTCGCTCTCTAAGTGTTGTGTGTAGAGTGATTAGTATTTCACTTTGGGACCTGGTTTCTCTCTCTAAGTGTTTGTGTAGAGTGATTAGTATTTCATTTGGGACTCTGGTTTCTATCTCTAAGTGTTTGTGTAGAGTGATTAGTATTTCATTTGGGGACTGGTTTCTCTCTTTACAAGTGTGTAGAAAGCGATTAGTATTTCTAACTTTGGGACCTAGTTCTCCTCCCAAGTGTTTGTGTAGAGTGATTAGTATTTCATTTGGGACCTGGTTTCTTTCTCTAAGGTGTTGTGTCAGTCTAGTGTGTGATTAGTATTATTTCATTTGCGGACCCCGGTTTCTCTCTCTAAGTGTTGTGTGAGAGTGACTAGTATTTCATTTGGGACCCTGGTTTCTCTCTCCCTAAGTGTTTGTAGAGTGATTAGTATTTCTATTTGGGACCTGGTTTCTCTCTCTCTAAGTGTTTTGTGAGTGACTAGTATTTCATTTGGGATTTGGTTTCTCTCTCTAAATGTTGTGTAGAGTGATTGAAGTATTCATTTGGGACCTGGTTTCTCTCTATAAGTGTTGTTGTAGAGTGACATATTTCATTTGGGACCTTATGTTTCGCTCTCTGAAAATGTTGTGTGAGAGTGATTAGTATTTCTCATTTGGGACCTGGTTTCGCTCTCTACATGCTGTGTAGAGTGACTAGTTACTTCATTTGGGACCTTGGTTTCTCTCTCTAAGGTGTTGTGTGAGTGACTATATGTTCTATTTGGGACCTGGTTTCTCTCTATGTGTTGTGTAGAGTGATTAGTTATTTCATTTTGGAACTGGTTTCTCTCTCATAGTGTTGTGTAGAGGGTAATGGTATTTCATTTGGGACCTGGTTTCTCTCTCCTAAGTGTTGTGTGAGAGTGACTAGTATTTCATTTGGGACGTTTCTCTCTCTCTAGGAAGTGTTGGTGAAGAGTGATTAGTATTTCATTTGGGACCTGGTTTTCTCTCTCTAAGTGTTGTGTAGAGTGATTAGTATTTCATTTGGGACCTGGTTTCCTCTCTCTAAGTGTTGTGTGAAATTGATTGTTTTATTTTTGGTTTCTCTTATTTGTAGAAGTGACTAGTATTTCATTTGGGATACCTGGTTTCCCTCTCTTAAGTGTTGTGTAGAGTGACTAGTATTTCATTTGGGACCCTGGGTTTCTCTCTCCTCTAAGTGTTGTGTAGAGTGATCTAGTATTTTCATTTGGGACCTGGTTTCTCTCTCTTTAAGTGTTGTGTAGAGCGACTAGTATTTCATTTGGGACCCCTGGTTTTCCCTTTTTCTCTCTAAGTGTTGTATGTAGAAGTGTTGTGTAGAGGATTAGTATTTCATTTTGGGACCTGAGTTTCTCTCTATAAGTTTGTGTAGAGTCACTACTATTTCATTTAAGACCTGGGTTCTGTCGCTCTCTAAGTATTGTGTAGAGTGATTAGTATTTCATTTTGGGACCTGGTTTCTCTCTCTAAGTGCTGTGTAGAGTGTCTAGTATTTCATTTGGGGACCTTGGTTTCTCTCTAAGTGTTGTGTAGAGTGAATTGTTATTTCATTTGGGACCTGGTTTCTCTCTATGTGTTGTGTGGAGTGGTTCCCTTTATTTCGCGTTTGGGACCCGGTTTCTCTCTCTATAAACTGTGTGTGAGAGTTAAGTATTTCTTTTGGGACCTGGGTTCTCTCTAAGTGTTGTGTGGAGAGTGACTAGTATTTATTTAGGACATGGTTTTCTCTCTCTCTAAGTGTTGGAGATGGTGATTAGTATTATTTTGGACCTGAGTTTCTCTCTCTAAGTGTTGTGAGAGTGATTAGCTTTTCATTTTGGGACCTGGTTTCTCTCTCTAAGTATTGTTGTGTGAGAGTGATCAGTATTTCATTTGGGACCTGAGTTTCTCTCTCTCTATAAGTGTTGTGTAGAGTGATTAGTATTTCATTTGGGACCTGGTTTCTCTCTCTAAAGTGTTGTGTAGAGTGATTAGTATTTCATTTGGGACCCTGGTTTTCTCTCTCTAAGTGTTGTTGTAGACTGACCTAGTATTTCATTTGGGACCTTGGTTTCTCTAGTGTTGTGTAGAGTGATTAGTATTTCATTTGGGATCTGGTTCTCTCTCTATAAGTGTTGTGTAGAGTGACTAGTATTTCATTTGGGACCCTGGTTTCTCTCTCTCTCTAAGTGTTGTGTTAGAGTGACTAGTATTTCATTTGGAGTCAGGTTTCTCGCTAAGTGTTGTGTAGAGTGATTAGTATTTTCATTTGGGACCCTGGTTTCTCTCTCTCTAAGTAGCAATTAAGTGATTAATTTCAGTTTGGGTCCCTTGGTTTCTCCTCTCTAAGTGTTGTGTAGAGTGACTAGTATTTCATTTGGGACCTGGTTTCCCTCTCTCTAAGTGTTGTGTAGAGTGATTCAGTATTTCATTTGGGACCTGGTTTCTCCTCTCTATAAGTGTTGTGTAGAGTGACTAGTATTTCATTTGGGACCTGGTTTCTCTCTCAAGTGTTTGTGTAGAGGACTAGTATTTCTATTTTGATTGGTTTCTCTCTCTCTAAGTGTTGTGTAGAGTGATTAGTATTTCATTTGGGACCCTGGATTCTCTATCTCTCTAAGTGTTGTGTGAGTGATTAGCATTTCATTTGGGAACTGGTTTCTCTCTCCCAAGTGTTGTGTAGAGTGATTAGTATTTCATTTGGGACCTGGTTTCTCTCCTATAAGTGTTGTGTAGAGTGACTAGTATTTCATATTTTAGGACCTGGTTTCTCTCTCTAAGTGTTGTGTAGAGTGACTAGTATTTCATTTGGGACCCTGGTTTCTCTCTCTCTCAGTGTTGTGTAGAAGTGATTATTATTTCATTTGGGACCCTGGCTTCTCTCTCTCTAAGTAAGTTGTGTAGACTGACTAGGGGTATTTCATTTTGGACCTGGTTTCCCTCTCTAAGTATTGTGTAGAGGTAATTACCTATTTCATTTGGGACCTAGTTTTCTCTCTGTAAGTGTTGTGTAGAGTGACCTAGTATTTTCATTTGGGACCTGGTTTCTCTCTCTCAAATGTTGTGTGAGTGATTAGTATTTCATTTGGGACCTGCGTTTTCTCTCTCTAAGTGTTGTGTAGCAGGATTAGTATTTCATTTGGGACCTGGTTCCTCTCTCTGCTCTGTGTTGTGTAGAGTGACTAGTATTTCTTCATTGGGACCTGATTTGTCTCTCTAAGTGTTGTGTAGAGTGATTAGTATTTCATTTGGGACCTGGTTCTCTCTCTATAAGTGTTGTCTGTAGAGTGGATTAGTATTTTCATTTGGGACCCTGGTTTCTCTCTCTCTCTAAGTGTTGTGTAGAGTGATTAGTATTTCATTTGGGACCCTGATTCTCTATCTCTCTAAGTGTTGTGTAGAGTGATTAGTATTTCATTTGGGAAACGGGTTTCTCTCTCTTCTAAGTGTTGTGTAGATGATTAGTATTTCATTTGGGACCTGGTTTCCCTCTCCCAAGTGTTGTGTAGAGTGATTAGTATTTCATTTGGGACCCTGGTTTCTCTCTCTCTAAGTGTTGTGTAGAGTGACTGAAGTATTTCATTATTGGGACCTGGTTTTTCTCTCTAAGTTGTGTAGAGAGTGATTAGTATTTCATTTGGGACCTAGTTTCTCTCCTATAAGTGTTTGTGTAGAGTGACTAGTATTTCGTTTTAGGGACCTGGTTTCTCTCTAAGTGTTGTGTAGAGTGACTAGTATTCATTTGGACCCCTGGTTTCTCTCTCTAAGTGTTGTGTAGAGTGATTAGTATTTCATTTGGGACCTGGTTCTCTCTCTAAGTGTTGTGTAGAGTGATTAGTATTTCATTTGGGACCTGGTTTCTCTCTCTAAGTGTTGTGTGAGTGATTAGTATTTCATTTGGGACCTGGTTCTCTCTCTATAAGTGTTTATTATTGAAGTGATTGGTATTTCATTTGGGAACTGGTTTCTCTCTCTAGTGTTGTGAGGGTGATTAGTATTTCATTTGGGACATGGTTTTCTCTCTCTAAGTGTTGTGTAGAGTGATTAGTATTTCATTTGGGACCTGATTTCTCTCTATAAGTGTTGTGTAGAGGACTAGTATTTCATTTGGGGTTACCGGTTTCTTTCGCTAAGTGTTGTGCAGAGTGATCAGTGATTTCATTTGGGGACCTGGTTTCTCTCTCTCTCTAAAGTGTTGTGTAGAGTGATTAGTATTTCATTTGGGACCCTGGTTTCTCTCTCTCTAAGTGTTGTGTGAGTGATTAGTATTTCATTTGGGGATTCGTTCTCTCTCTATAAGTGTTGTGTAGAGTGACTAGTATTTCATTGGGGACCTGGTTTCTCTCTCTAAGTGTTGTGTAGAAACATTAGTATTTCATTTGGGAACCTGGTTTCTCTCTCTCTACGTGTTGTGTAGAGTGATTAGTATTTCATTTGGGACCTGGTTTCTCTCTCTCAAGTGTTGTGTAGAGTGATTAGTATTTCATTTGGGACCTGTTTTCTCTCCAAGTTTTGTGTAGAGGATTAGTATTTCATTTGGGACCTGGGTTCTCTCGTCAAGTGTGTGCAGAGTGATTAGTATTTCATTTGAGACCTGGTTTCTCTCCTCTAAGTGTTTTGTAGAGTGATTAGTCATTTCATTTAGGGACCTGGTTTACTCTCTCTATAAGTGTTGTGTAGAATGATTAGTATTTCATTTGGGGAACCTGGTTTCTCTCTCTAAGTGTTGTGTGAGTGACTAGTATTTCATTTTGAGACCTGGTTTCTCTCTCTCTAAGTATTGTGTAGAGTGATGGAAGCTATTTC
Source organism: Salmo salar (assembly GCF_905237065.1). Classification (NCBI taxonomy): domain Eukaryota; kingdom Metazoa; phylum Chordata; class Actinopteri; order Salmoniformes; family Salmonidae; genus Salmo; species Salmo salar. The sequence goes on along the minus strand of NC_059459.1, from coordinate 48,403,327 downwards.
ATTTGGGACCCTGGTTTCTCTCTCTCCAAAAGTGTTGTGTAGAGTGATTAGTATTTCATTTGGGACCTGGTTTCTCTCTCTAAGTGTTGTGTAGAGTGATTAGTATTTCATTTGGGACCTGGTTTCTCTCTCTATAAGTGTTGTGTAGAGTGATTAGTATTTCATTTGAGAACGCGTTTCTCTCTAAGTGTTGTAGAGGACTAGTATTTCATTTGGGGCCTCGGTTCTCTCTCTAAGTTTGTGAGTAATTATATTTCATTTGGGACTGACTTTCTCTCTATAAGTGTTATTGTTTTGTAGAGGACTAGTATTTCTATTTGGGACCCGTTTTCTCTCTAAGTGTTGTGTAGGAGGACTAGTATTTCACATTTAATCTGTTTCCCTCTCTAGTATTGTTCAGATGATTAGTATTTCATTTGGGACCTGGTTTCTCTCTCTATAAGTGTTGTGTAGAGTGACTTCAAGTATTTCTATTTCGGGACCTGGTTTCTCTCTCTAAGTGTTGTGTAGAGTGACTAGTATTTCATTTGGGACCCTGGTTTCTCTCTCTCTCCTAAGTGTTGTGTAGAGTGATTAGTATTTCATTTGGGACCCAGTTTCTCGCTAAGTGTTGTGCAGAGTGACCTTAGTATTTCATTTGGGACCCTGGTTTCTCTCTCTCTAAGTGTTGTGTAGAGTGATTAGTATTTCATTTGGGACCCTGGTTTCTCTCTCTCTAAGTGTTGTGTAGAGTGACTAGTATTTCATTTGGGACTTGTTTCCCTCTCTAAAGTGTTGTGTAGGTAATTAGTATTTCCCATTTGGGACCTGGTTTCTCTCTATAAGTGTTGTGTAGAGTGACTAGTATTTCATTTGGGATCTGGTTTCTCTCTCTGAAGTGTTGTGTGAAGTGACTAGTATTTCATTTGGGACCTAGTTTCGTCTCTCTCTCTCTAAGTGTTGTGAGAGTGATTAGTATTTCATTCTACAAACTGGTTTCTCTCTCTAAGTGTTGTGTGAGAGTGACTAGTATTTCATTTGGGACCTGGTTTCTCTCTCTAAGTGTTGTGTAGAGTGATTAGTATTTCATTTGGGGCCCTGGATTCTCCTAACCTCTCTCTAAAGTGTTGTGTAGAGTGATTAGTATTTCATTTTGGGAACTGGTTTCTCTCTCTAAGTGTTGTGTAGAGGTATTAGTTATTTCATTTGGGACCTGTTTCTCTCTCTGTAAAGTGTTGTGTAGAGTGACTAGTATTTCATTTGGGACCTGGTTTCTCTCTCTAAGTGTTGTGTGGAGTGACTAGTATTTCATTGGGACCTGGTTTCTCTCTCTCTAAGTGTTAGTGTAGACTGACTAGTATTTCATTTGGGACCTGGTTTCCCTCTCCCAGTGTTGTTTAGAGTGATTAGTATTTCATTTGGGATCTGGTTTCTCTCTCTCTCAAGTGTTGTGTAGACTGACTAGATCTTCATTTGGGACCTGTGTTTCTCTCTCAGTGGTTGTAGAGTGATTAGTATTTCATTTGGGACCTGCTTTCTCTTTCTCTCCTGGAGTGTTGTGTAGAGTGATTAGTATTTCATTTGGGACCTGGTTCTCTCTCTATAAGTGTTGTGTAGAGTGACTAGTATTTCATTTTGGGACCTGGTTTGTCTCTCTAAGTGTTGTGTAGAGTGATTAGTATTTCATTTGGGACCTGGTTTCTCTCTCTATAAGTGTTGTGCAGAGTGATTTAGTATTCATTTGGGACCCTGGTTTCTCTCTCTCTCTAAGTGTTGTGTAGAGTGATTTAGTATTTCATTTGGGACCCTGGATTCTCTATCTCTCAAGTGTTGTGTAGAGTGATTAGTATTTCATTCGGAACAGGTTTCTCTCTCTAAGTGTTGTGTAGAGTGACTAGTATTTCATTTGGGACCTGGTTTCCCTCTCTAAGTGTTGTGTAGAGTGATTAGTATTTCATTTGGGACCTGGTTTCTCTCTCTATAAGTGTTGTGTAGAGTGACTAGTATTTCATTTGGGACCTGGTTTCTCTCTCTAAGTGTTGTGGCAAGTGATTAGTATTTCTGCTGACCTAGGTTTCTCTCCCTTATAAGTGTTGTGTAGAGTGACTAGTATTTCATTTGGGACCTGGTTTTGCAATACTCTAAGTGTTATAGGTAGAGTGATTAGTATTTCATTTGGGACCTGGTTTCTCTCTCCTCTAAGCGTTGTGTAGAGTGAGTTAGTATTTCATTTGGGACCTGGTTTCTATCTCTAAGTGTTGTGTAGAGTGATTAGTATTTATTTGGGTTATCTGGTTTTCTCTCTCTTTTGGGTATTTTGTGTAGAGCCGATTAGTATTTCATTTGGGGACCTGGGTTTTCTCTCTCCAAGCGTTGTGTAAGTGATTAGTATTTCATTTGGGACCTGGTTTCTCTCTCTGAAGTGTTGTGTAGAGTGATTAGTATTTCATTTGGGACCTGGTTCTCTCTCTATAAGGTGTTGTGTAGAATGATTAGTATTTCATTTGGGAACTGGTTTCTCTCTCCTAAGTGTTGTGTATACTATGTTTATTTGACCTGGTTTCTCTCTCTGTGTTGTGTGTGACTAGTATTTCATTTGAGGACCTGGTTTCTCTCTCTCTAAGTGTTGTGTAGATGATTAGTATTTCATTTGGGACCCTGGTTTCTCTCTAAGTATGATTGTATTTCATTTGGACCTCTCTCTCTAAGTATGTGTAGAGTGATTAGTATTTCATTTGGGACCTGGTTCTCTCTCTCTAAGTGTTGTGTAGAGTGATTAGTATTCATTTGGGAACTGGTTTCTCTCTCTAAAGTGTTGTGTAGAGGACTAGTATTTCATTTGGGACCTGGTTTCTCTCTAGAAGTGTTGTGTAGAGTGAATTATAAATTTCATTTGGGACATGGTTTCTCTCTCTATAAGTGTTGTGCTTAGAGTGACTAGTATTTCATTTGGGGACCCGGTTTCGCTAAGTGTTGTGCAGAGTGACTAGTATTTCATTTGGGACCCTGGTTTCTCTCTCTCTACGTGTTGTGCAGAGTGAATTGTATTTCATTTGGACCCTGGTTTCTCTCTAAGTGTTGTGTAGAGTGACTAGTATTTCATTTGGGACCAGGGCTTCCTCTCTAAGTGTTGTGTAGAGTGATCTAGTATTTCATTTGGGACCTGGTTTCTCTCTCTATAAGTGTTGTGTAGAGTGACTAGTATTTCATTGGGGACCTGGTTTCTCTAAGTGTTGTTAGAGTGAATAGCTAAATTTTCATTTGGGACCTGGTTTCTTTCTCTCTAAGTGTTGTGTGAGTATTATTAGTATTTCATTTGGGACCTGGTTTCTCTCCATGTTTTGTGCAGAGGGACTAGTATTTCACATTGGGACCTGGTTCTCTCTCAGTGTTGTGTAAGGTGATTAGTATTTCAATTTGGGACCTGGTTTCTCTCTCTAAGTGTTGTGTAGAGTGATTATATTTCATTTGGGACCTGGTTCTCTCTCTTATAATTGATGTGTGTAGAGTGATTAGTATTTCATTTGGGAACTGGTTTCTCTCTCTAAGTGTTGTGTAGAGTGATTAGTATTTCATTTGGGAACTGGTTTCTCTCTCTAAGTGTTGTGAGAGGACTAGATATTTCATTTGGGACCCTGGTTTCTCTCTCTCTCAAGTATTGTGTAGAAGTGATTAGTATTTCATTTGGGACCTGGTTTCTCTCTCTAAGCTGTTGGCTGTAGAGTGATTAGTATTTCATTTGGGACCTGGTTTCTCTCTAAGTGTTGTGTGAGAGTGATTAGTATTTCATTTGGGACCTGGTTTCTCTCTCCCATAAGTGTTGGTAGAGGATTAGTATTTCATTTAGAACTGGTTTCTCTCGCTAAGTGTTTGTGTAGAGTGACTAGTATTTCATTTGGGACCTGGTTTCCTCTCTCTAAGTGTGTTGTGAGGAGTGATTAGTATTTCATTTGGGACCTGGTTTCTCTCTCTATAAGTGTTGTGTAGAGGTATTTAGTATTTCTATTTGGGACCTGGTTTCTCTCTCTAAGTGTTGTGTAGAGTGACTAGTATTTCATTTTGGGAGCCCCCGGTTTCTCTCCTCTATAAGTGTTGTGTGGGGTGACTAGTATTTCATTTGGGACCTGGTTTCGCTCTCTAAGTGTTGTACTTGATGTGATAGCATTTCATTTTGGGGACCTGGTTCTCTCTCTCAAGTGTTGTGTGGTAATTAAGCACTTCATTTGGGACCTGGTTTCTATCTCTCAAGTGTTGTGTAGAGTGATTAGTATTTCATTTGGGACCTGGTTTTCTCTCTCTAAGTGTATGCGACAATAGAGCAATTAGTATTTCTTTGGGACACTGTTTCTCTCTCCAAGTGTTTGTTAAGTGAATTAGTATCTCATTTTAAACCTGGATTTCTCTCTAGAGTGTTCCGTGTAGAGTGATAGTATCCCTACATTTGGGACGATTTCTCTATAAGTGTTGTGTAGAGTGATTAGTATTTCATTTTGGGAAATGGTCTTCTCTCAAAGTGTTTTTTAGAGTGATTAGTATTTCATTGAGACCCGGGTTTCTCTCTAAAGTGTTGTGTAGAGTGACTAGATCTTCATTTGCGAACCTGGTTTCTCTCTCTCTCTCTAAGTGTTGTGTAGAGTGATTAGTATTTCATTTGGGACCTGGTTTCTCTCTCTCTAAGTGTTGTGCTTAGAGTGATTAAGTATTTCATTTGGGACCTGGTTTTCTCTAAGTGTTGTTAATAGAGTGATTATTATTTCATTTGGGACCCGGATTTCTCTCTATAAGTGCTGTGTAGAGTGATTAGTATTTCATTTGGGAACTGGTTTCTCTCTCTAAGTGTTGTGTAGAGTGACCAAAGTATTTCATTTGGGACCTGGTTTCTCTCTCTAAGTGTTGTGTAGAGTGATTAGTATTTCATTTGGGACCTGGTTTCTCTCTCTATAAGTGTTGTGTAGAGTGACTAGTATTTCATTTGGGACCCGGTTTCTCGCCATAAGTGTTGTGCAGAGTGACTAGTATTTCATTTGGGACCCTAGTTTTCTCTCTCTCTCTAGTGTTGTGAGTAGAGTGATTATTTTCATTTGGGACCCTGGTTTCTCTCTCTCTAAGTGTTGGGGTATTGATGACTAGTATTTCATTTGGGACCTGGTTTCCCTCTACAAAGTGTTTGTAGAGTGATTAGTATTTCATTTGGGACCCGGTTTCTCTCCTATAAGTGTTGTGTAGAGTGACTAGTATTTCATTGGGACCTGGTTTCTCCTAAAGTGTTGTGTAGAGTGACTAGTATTTCATTTGGGACCCTGGCTTCTCTCTCTCTACGTGTTGTGTAGAGTGACTTATATTTCATTTCGGGACCTGGTTTCTCTCTCCAAGTGTTGTGTAGAGTGGATTAGTATTTCATTTGGAACCCTGGTATCTCTCTCCAAGTTTTGTGTAGAGTGACTAGTACTTCACATTTGGGGGGACCTGGGTTCTCTCTAAGTGTTTATGTAGTAGGATTAGTATTTCATTTGGGACCTGGTTTCTCTCTTAAGTGTTGTGTAGAGTGATTAGTATTTCTATTTGGGACCTCGGTTCTCTCTCTATAAGTGTGTGTAGAGTGATTAGTATTTCATTTGGGAACTGGTTTCTCTCTCTAAGTGTTTGTGTAGAGTGACTAGTATTTCATTTGGAGACCTGGTTTCTCTCTCAGATGTTGTGTAGAGTGACTAGTATTTCATTTGGGACCCCTGGTTTCTTTCTCTCTCTCTCTAAGTATTGTGTAGAGTGATTAGTATTTCATTTGGGACCTGGTTTCTCTCTCTAAGTGTTGTGTAGAGTGATTAGTATTTCATTTGGATCTTGTTTCTCTCTCTAAGTGTTGTGTAGAGTGATTAGTATTTCATTTGGGACCTGGTTTACTCTCTCTATAAGTGTTGTAGAGTGAATTAGTATTTCATTTGGGAAATGGTTTCTCTCTCTAAGTGTTGTGTAGAGTGACTAGTATTTCATTTGGGGACCTGGTTCTCTCTCTAAGTTGTGTAGAGTGATTAGTATTTCATTTGGGTCCTGGTTTCTCTCTATAAAGTGTTGTGTAGAAGGACTAGTATACTTACATTTGGGACCGGTTTCGCTAAGTGTTGTGTAGAGTGATTAGTATTTCATTTGGGACCTGGTTTCCCTCTCTAAGTGTTGTGTAGAGGATTAGCATTTCATTTGGGACCTGGTTTCTCTCTCTATAAGTGTTGTGTAGAGTGACTAGTATTTCATTTGGGACTAGTTTCTCTCTCTATGTTGTGTAGAGATGACTAGTATTTCATTTGGGACCCTGGTTTCTCTCTCTCTAAGTGTTGTGTAGAGTGACTAGTATTTCATTTGGGACCCGGTTTTCTTCAAGTGTTGTGCAGAGGGACTAGTATTTCATTTGGGACCTGGTTTCTCTCTCTCTCTAAGTGTTGTGTAGAGGATTATTATTTCATTTGGGGACCCTGGTTTTCTCTCTCTCTAAGTGTTGTGCAGACGTGACTAGTATTTCATTTGGGACCTGGTTTCCCCTCTAAGTGTTGTGTAGAGTGAATTAGTATTTCATTTGGGACCCTGGTTTCTCTCTCTATAAGTGTTGTGTAGAGTGACTAGTATTTCATTTGGGACTCCTGGTTTCTCTCTCTAATGTTGTGTAGAGTGACTAGTATTTCATTTGGGACCCTGGTTTCTCTCTCTCTCTAAGTATTGGTAGAGTGAATTAGTATTTCATTTGGGACCTGGTTTCTCTCTCTCTAAGTGTTCTGTGTAGAGTGACTAGTATTTCATTTTGGGACCCTGGTTCTCTCTCTCTCTAAGTGTTGTGTAGAGTGAATTAGTATTTCATTTGGGATCATGGTTTCTCTCTCTAAGTGTTGTGTAGAGTGATTAGTATTTCATTTGGGACCTGGTTTTCTCTCTCAAGTTTTGTGTAGAGTGACTAGTATTTCATTTGGGATCTTGGTTTCTCTCTCTAAGTGTTGGAGAGTGATTAGTATTTCATTTGGGACCTGGTTTCTCTCTCTAAGTGTTGTGTAGAGTGATTAGTATTTCATTTGGGACCTGGTTCTCTCTATAAGTGTTGTGTAGAGTGATTAGTATTTCATTTGGGACACTCGTTTCTCTAAGTGTTGTTAGAGTGAGCTAGTATTTCATTTGAGACCTGGTTTCTCTCTAAGTGTTGTGTAAGTGGACTAGTATTTCATTTGCGACCTGGTTCTCGCTCTCAAGTGTTGTGTAGAAGTGAATTAGTATTTCATTTGGGACCTGGTTTCTCTCTCTCAAGTGTTGTGTAGAGTGATTAGTATCTGGGCTATTTGGGACCTGGTTTCTTTCTCTAAGTGTTGTGTAGAGTGATTAGTATTTCATTTTGGGACCTGGTTCTCTCTCATAAGTGTTGTAGAGTGATTAGTATTTCATTTGGGAACTGGGTTTCCTCTCTCTAAGTGTTGTGTAGAGTGACTAGTATTTCATTTGGGACCTGGTTTTATTCTAAGTGTTGTGTAGAGTGATTAGTATTTCATTTGGGACCCTGGTTTCTCTCTCAGTGTTGCGTAGAGTGACTAGTATTTCATTTGGGACCCGGTTTCTTGCTAAAGTGTTGTGCAGAGGACTAGTATTTCATTTGGGACCCTGGTTTCTCTCTCTCTCTAAGTGTTGTGTAGAGTGATTAGTATTTCATTTGGGACCCTGGTTTCTCTCTCTAAGTGTTGTGTAGAGTGACTAGTATTTCATTTGGGGACCTCGTTTCCCCTCTCTAAGTGTTGTGTAGAGTGATTAGTATTTCATTTGGGACCTGGTTTCTCTCTCTATAAGTTTTGTGTAGAGGAACTAGTATTTCATTTGGGACCTGGTTTCTCTCTCTAATTGTTGTGTAGAGTGACTAGTATTTCATTTGGGACCCCTGGTTTCTCTCTCTCTCTCTAAGTATTTGTGTAGAGGTGATTAGTATTTCATTTGGGACCCCGGTTTCTTTCGCTAAGTGTTGTGTAGAGTGACTAAGTATTTCATTTGGGACCTGGTTTTCTCTCTCTCTAAGTGTTGTGTAGAGTGATTAGTATTTCATTTGGGACCTGGTTCCCTCTCTAAGTGTTGTGCTAGAGTGATTCCTAAATGGGACCTGGTTTCTCTCTCTGTTGGTGTTGACTTGGAGTCATTATTTCATTTTGTGGATCTCGTTTTGTCTCTCTGCTATTGTGTAGAAGTAAACTAAAGTATTTCATTTGGGACCTGGTTTCTCTCTCTCTCTCTAAGTATTGTGTAGAGTGAATTAGTATTTCATTTGGGGACCTGGTTTCTCTCTCTCAAGTGTTGTGTAGAGTGATTAGTATTTCATTTGGGACCTGGTTTTCTCTCTCTAAGTGTTGTGTAGAGTGATTAGTATTTCATTTTGGGACCTGGTTCTCTCTATAAGTGTTGTGTAGAGTGATTAGTATTTCATTTGGGAACTGGTTTCTCTCTCTAAGTGTTGTGTAGAGTGACTAGTATTTCATTTTGGACCTGGTTTCTCTCTAAAGTGTTGTGTAGAGTGATTAGTATTTCGTTTGGGACTGGGTTCTTTCTCAAGTGTTGTGTAGGAGTGATTAGTATTTCATTTGGGACCTGGTTTTTCTCTCTCTAAAGTGTTGTGTAGAGTGACTTAGTATTTCCATTTGTGGACCTGGTTTCTCTCTCTAAGTGTTGTGTAGAGTGATTAGTATTTCATTTGGGTCCTGTTTTCTCTCTCTATAAGTGTTTGTGTAGAGTGACTAGTACTTTCATTTGGGACTCGGTTTCTCGCTAAGTGTTGTGTAGAGTGACCTAGTATTTCACATTTGGGACCTGGTTTCCCTCTCTAAGTGTTGTGTAGAGTGATTAGTATTTCATTTGGGACCTGGTTTCTCTCTCTATAAGTGTTGTGTGAGTGACTAGTATTTCATTTGGGACCTGTTTCTCTGTTGTGTAGAGTGACTATATTCAATTGGGACCCTGCTCTCTCTAAGTGTTGTGTGGTGACTATATTTCTTAACTTTTTCGCTATGTTGTGGAGAGGACTAGTATTTCATTTGGGGGACCCTGGTTTCTCTCTCTCTCTAAGTGTTTGTGTAGGTATTTGTTATTTCATGTTGGGACCCTGGTTTCTCTCTCTCTAAGTGTTGTGTAGGAGTGACTAATATTTCATTTGGGACCTGGTTCTCTCTCTAAGTGTTGTGTAGAGTGATTAGTATCTATTTGGGACCTGGTTTCTCTCTCTATAAGTGTTGTAGAGTGATTAGTATTTCATTTGGGACCTGGTTTCTCTCTCATTGTTGTGTAGAGTGATTCAAGTATTTCACCATTTGGGACCCTGGTTTCTCTCTCTAAGTATTGTGTAGAGGATTAGTATTTCATTTGGGACCTGGTTCTCTCTCTCTAAGTGTTGTGTAGAGTGACTAGTATTTCATTTGGGACCCTGGTTTCTCTCTCTCTAAGTGTTGTGTGAGTGATTAGTATTTCATTTGGGATCTGGTTTCTCTCTCTAAGTGTTGTGTAGAGTGATTAGTATTTCATTTGGGACCTGGTTTCTCTCTCCCAGTTTTCTGTAGAGTGACTAATCATTTCATTTAACCTGGGTTCTCTCTCTAAGTGTTGTGAGATTATTAGTATTTCATTTGGGACTATGTTTCTCTCTCTAAGTTGTTGTAGCGTAATTAGTATTTCATTTGGGACCTGGTTCTCTCTATAAGTGTTGTGTAGAAATTAGTATTTCATTTGGGAACTGTTTTCTCTAATGTTGTGTAGAGTGACTAGTATTTCATTTGAGACCCTGGTTTCTCTCTCAGGTCTTGTTGAGTGACTGTAATTGGATACCTGGTTTTCTCTAAGTATTGTGAAGTGATTAGTATTTCATTTGGGGACCTGGTTTCTCTCTCTCAAGTGTTGTGTAGGGGTGATTTAGTATTTCATTTGGGGACCTGGTTTTTTCTCTATGTTGTGGAGAGTGATTAGTATTTCATTTGAGACCTGGTTCTCTCTCTCTATAAGTGTTGTGTAGAGTGATTAGCATTTCATTTGGGAACTGGTTTTCTCTCTCTAAGTGTTGTGTAGTGATAGTATTTCAATTTGGGGACTTTGGGTTTCTCTCTAAGTGTTGTTAGAAGTGATTAGTATTTCATTTGGGACCCTGGTTTCTCTCTATAAGTGTTGTTAGAGTGACCTATTATTTTATTTCGAAGACCGGTTCTCGCTAAGTGTTGCAGAAGTGACTAGTATTTCATTTGAGACTTGGTTTCTCTCTCTCTCTAAGTGTTAGTGTAGAGTTATTATTATTTACTTGGGACCTATTTCTCTCTCTAAGTGTTGTGTAGTGATTAGTATTTTATTTGGGACCTGGTTCTCTCTAAGTTGTTGTGTAGAGTGATTAGTATTTCATTTTGGGACCTGGGTTTCTCTCTCTATAAGTGTTGTGTGAGGACTATTATTCCATTTGGGATGTTATCTTCTCTAAGTGTTGTGTAGAGAGTGACTAGCATTTATTCATTGGACCCCTGGGTTTCTCTCTCTCTCAGCTGTTTGATTGGACTATTGGTATTTCATTTGGGACCCGGTTCTCTCTAAGTGTCATTTAGAAGTGATTTAATATTGATTTGGGACCCTGGTTTCTCTCTCTAAAGTGTTGTGTGGAGATGACTAGTATTTCATTTGGGACCCGGCCTCTATAGTGTTGTAGAGTGATTAGTATTTCATTTGGGACCTGGTTTCTCTCATAAGTGTTGTGTAGAGTGACTAGTATTTCATTTGGGACCTGGTTTCTCTCTAGTGTTGTGTAGAGTGACTAGTATTTCATTTGGGACCCTGGTTTTCTCTCTCTCTAAGTATTGTGTTGAGTGATTAGTATTTCATTTGGGACCTGGTTTCTCTCTCTTAAGTGTTGTGTGAGTGATTAGTATTTCATTTGGGGACCTGGTTTCTCTCTCTAAGTGTTTGCTGTAGAGTGATTAGTATTTCATTTGGGACTTGCGTTCTTTCTCTCTATAAAGTGTTGTGTAGAGTGATTTAGTATTTTCATTTGAGAACTGGTTTCTCTCTCTAAGTGTTGTTAGAGTGACAATATTTCACTTGGGACCTGGTTTCTCTCTCTAAGTGTTGTGTAGAGGATTAGTATTTCGTTTGGGACCTGGTTTCTCTCTCTATAAGTGTTGTGTAGAGTGACTATTATTCCATTCGGGACCCGTGGTTTCTCGCTAAGTGTTTTAGAGTGATTAGTATTTCATTTGGGACCCCTGGTTTCTCTCTCTAAAGTGTTGTGTAGTGATTAGTATTTCATTCCCGGGACCCTAGTTTCTCTCTCTGAAGTGTTAGTAGAGTGATTAGTATTTCATTTGGGACCTGGTTTCCCCTCTCTAAGTGTTGTGTAGAGTGATTAGTATTTCATTTGGGACCTGGTTTTCTCTCTATAAGTGTTGTGTAGAGTGACTAGTATTTCATTTGAGACCTGGTTTTCTCTCTAAGTAGTGCAGAGTGACTAGTATTTCATTTGGGACCCTGGTTCTCTCTCTCTAAGCGTTGTGTAGAGGACTAGTATTTCATTTGGGACCCGGTTTCATCGCTACAGTGTTGTGCAGAGTGACTAGTATTTCATTTTGGGACCTGGTTCTCTCTCTAAGTGTTGTGTAGAGTGATTAGTATTTCATTTGGGACCCTGGTTTCTCTCTCTCTAAGTGTTGTGTAGAGTGACCTAGTATTTCATTTGGGGACCTGGTTTCCCTCTCTAAGTGTTGTGTAGAGGATTAGTATTTCATTTGGGACCTGGTTTCTCTCTATAAGTGTTGTGTAGAGTGACTAGTATTTCATTTGGGACCTGGTTTCTCTCTCTAAGTGTTGTGTAGAGGACTAGTATTTCATTTGGGACCCTAGTTTCTCTTTCTCTCTAAGTGTTGTGTAGAGTGATTAGTATTTCATTTGGGACCCTGGACTCTCTATCTCTCAAGTGTTGTGTAGAGGATTAGTATTTCATTTGGGAACTGGTTTCTCTCTCTAAGTGTTGTGTAGAGTGATTAGTATTTCATTTGGGACCCTGGTTTCTCTCTCTATAGGTGTTGTGTAGAGTGACTAGTATTTCATTTGGGACCTGGTTTCTCTCTCACGTGTTGTGTAGAGTGATTAGTATTTCATTTGGGACCTAGTTTCTCTCTATAAGTGTTGTGTAGAGTGACTAGTATTTCATTTGAGGACCTGGTTTCGCTCTCTAAGTGTTGTGTAGAGTGACTAGTATTTCATTTGGGACCTGGTTTCTCCTCTCTCTAAGTGTTGTGTAGAGTGATTAGTATTTCATTTGGGACCTGGTTTCTGTCTCTAAGTGTTGTGTAGAGTGATTAGTATTTCATTTGGGACCTGGTTTCTCTCTTCTCTAAGTGTTGTGTAGAGTGATTAGTATTTCATTTGGGACCTGGTTTCTCTCTAAGTTTTGTGTGAGAGTGACTAGTATTTCATTTGGGAACTGGTTTCTCTCGTAAGTGTTGTCGGCAGAGTGACTAGTATTTCATTTGGGACCTGGTTTCTCTCTCTAAGTGTTGTGTAGAGTGATTAGTATTTCATTTGGGACCTGGTTTCTCTCTCCTATAAGTGTTGTGTAGAGTGACTAGTATTTCATTTGGGACATTTGTTTCTCGCTAAAGTGTTGTGCAGAGTGACTAGTATTTCATTTGGGACCCTGGTTTCTCTCTCTCTAAGTGTTGTGTAGAGTGATTAGTATTTCATTTTGGGACCTGGTTTCTCTCTCTCAAGTGTTCGTGTAGGTGACTAGTATTTCATTTGAGACCTGGTTTCTCTCTCTCTAAGTGTTGTGTAGAGTGATTAGTATTTCATTTGGGACCCTGGTTTCTCTCTCTAAGTGTTGTGTAGAGTGACTAGTATTTCATTTGGGACCTGGTTTCTCTCTCTAAGTGTTGTGTAGAGTGATTAGTATTTGGGACCCTGGTTTCTCTCTCTAAGTGTTGTGTAGAGTGATTAGTGCTCTGTCAGTCTGACCCTGGGAACAGATATTCCCTACTCCCTCGGCCTCAGAGAGGTTTTCCTGTGTGATTTATCAGCAGACATCTTAATGGAGAGATAAGAGCAGACTGAAAGACATACGACAGACGGAGCCACCCTGACAGAGGCTGTGGCCCTGCTGAAGACCGAGACAGACAGACAGACAGACAGACGACAGACAGACAGACAGACAGGCAGACAGGCAGACAGGCAGACAGACAGACAGACAGACAGACAGACAGACAGACAGACAGACAGACAGACAGACAGACAGACAGACAGACAGACAGACAGACAGACAGACAGACAGACAGACAGACGACGAGACAGACAGACAGACAGACAGACAGACAGACAGAGTTGGACCCACCTTCTGACAGAGCGCCATAAGGCTGTGGTCAACAGTAGTCCACTATACTATAGTGCGCCATAGGGGTGTGGTCAACAGTAGTCCACTATACTATAGAGCTCCATAAGGCTGTGGTCAACAGTAGTCCACTATACTATAGAGCTCCGTAAGGCTGTGGTCAACAGTAGTCCACTATACTATAGAGCTTCATAAGGCTGTGGTCAACAGTAGTCCACTATATAGAGCTCCACAAGTCTGTGGTCAACAGTAGTCCACTATACTATAGAGCTCCATAAGGCTGTGGTCACAGTAGTCCAAAATACTATAGAGTGCCATTTGGGGACACAGGGGGAGACTCATCACGTGATGCTGTGTTATTAGGTGATGGTTTGATTCTTCTGTTTGAATGAATTAAAGCTGTTGTAGTCCTCTCTCTGTGTTCCAACAGGAGCCTCACCAGTCTGCCCTCTGCTGGTGAATAGAAGGAAAGACATACAACAGTTCGCAACAAGATGGAGATAAACTGAGGCTGTTAAACAAAACCTATACTAGTGAAGCATGGTGGTGATGATCAGGATAGCTGATACCAAGCTGCTCTGAGGTCTCCAGAACACAGCTGTGGTCTGATGGGGATGGGGATGGTCAGGACAGCAGATACCAACCTGCTCTGAGGTCTCCAGAACACAGCTGTGGTCTGATGGGGATGGGGATGGTCAGGACTGCAGATACCAAGCCGTTCTGAGGTCTCCAGAACACAGCTGTGGTCTGATGGGGTGGTGATGGTCAGGACAGCAGATACCTAAGCTGCCTGAGGTCTCCAGAATACAGCTGTGGTCTGATGGGGTGGATATTGTAGAGAACACCGTCCGTTTCTCTCCCTCATTCTGAAAGAACATTTTTTCCCGTCGCCACAGGAGTGTCTGTGTTCCTGTTGGCCCCAATATGTTGTGACAAGGGGGTGCAGGGAGCAGTGTGCTTGGTGGACAGCCTCAGTTGTTCTCATACCCAGGCCGACAGCTCATCAGGACCATGGCTGTGTCCCAAAATGGAACCCAGCTTTTGGTCCAAAAGTAACACGCTATGAAGGAAATAGGGGCATATTTGGAACGCTGATTAAATCCACAGACTGCTCCACCAGGATGCACTGGAGCCACCGGTATTGATCCACTAGTCCACCATGTCTGTGTTGACTGAACATGGATCGACTAGTCCACCATGTCTGTGTTGTAGACTGAATATGGATCTGACTAGTCCATCATGTCTGTGTTGTAGACTGAACATGGATCTGTCTAGTCCACCATGTCTGTGTTGTTGTCTCTGAACATGGATCTGACTAGTCACCATGTCTGTGTTGTTGTCTCTGAACATGGATCTGACTAGTCCACCATGTCTGTGTTGTTGTCCTCTGAACATGGATCCGACTCGTCCACCATGTCTGTGTTGTTGTCTCTGAACATGGATCTGACTAGTCCACCATGTCTGTGTTGTCTCTGAACATGGATCTGACTAGTCCACCATGTCTGTGTTGTAGACTGAACATGGATCTGACTAGTCCATCATGTCTGTGTTGTTGTCTCTGAACATGGATCTGACTAGTCCACCATGTCTGTGTTGTTGTCTCTGAACATGGGTCTGACTATCGTTTCTCCACAGCTCTAATCACAACCCAGAGAGGGGAGAGTTACTTCCCTGTCATTACAGGCATGTTCTTCTAAGTGCATCAACAGGTCATTACAGAAAGAATATCTGCTGTTGCAGTTACTTAGTTTAGGCCTCGTCCCAATCACCCTGTTGGTCCAATCACCCCTGTTGGTCCAATCACCTGTTAGATAGATTAGAAACGTGAGGAGACCTGAGAGCTTCAGGATGTCTGTGTTCATTATGGTCCTCTGCCAGTCAGTCATATGGGCTCTGTGTGTCACGTCCTGGCCAGTATAAGGGTTAATTGTTATTGTAGTTTGGTCAGGGATGTGGCAGAGGGTATTTGTTTTATGTGGTTCAGGGTGGTGTTTTTCTAGAAGGGCATTTGATTTAAGTATTCCGGGGTTTGTTGGGAACTGTTTGAGATTCATGTATTCTATGTTTAGTCTAGGTAGTCTGTTCTATGTAGAGTTAATTGGGGTGGACTTCAATTGAAGGCAGCTGTGTGGTGTTGCCTTTGATTGGAAGTCCTATATTAGTTGGGTGTGTTTGTCTGTGTGTTTGTGGGAGATTGTTCCGTGTATAGCGTCAAGCCTTACAGGACTGTTTATTGTCGGTGTGTTTCTTTTTGTATACGTGTTTATTTTGGGTTTGCCTTCTTCCCTTATAATAAAGAAGATGAGTATACACATACCTAGCTGCGTTTTGGTCCTCCATTACCAACGACAACCATGACACTGTGTTCATTATGGAAGGCCAGTCAGTATATTTTACATTTTTTATTGAACCTATATTTAACTAGGCAAGTCAGCTTCTTATTTACAGTGACCGTCGACCAAAAGGCCTCCAGCGGGACGAGGGCTGTGACGAAACACACATGACGACCATAGAGACACCACAACACACATAAAGGGAGACGACCATAGAGACGACCATAGAGACACTACAACACACTCAGGGAGACGACCATAGAGACACCACAACACTACATACAGGTAGACGACCATAGAGACGCTACAACACTACATAAAGGTAGACGACCATAGAGACGCCACAACACCATAAAGGGAGACGACCATAGAGACACCACAACACTACATACAGGGAGATGACCATAGAGACACCACAACACTACATAAATGGAGACGACCATAGAGACACTACAACACTACATACAGGAGACGACCATAGAGACACCACAACACTACATACAAGGAGACGACCATAGAGACACCACAACACTAATAAAGGGAGACGACCATAGAGACACTACAACACTACATACAGGGAGACGACCAGAGACACTACAACACTCACATACAGAGCGACCATAGACACTACGACACTACATACAGGTAGACCCGACCATAGAGACACCACAACACTACATACAGGAGACTCACCATAGAGACACTACGACACACATACAGGAGACGCCGAGACACTACGACACCACATACAGGGAGACGACCACGAGACACCACAACACTACATACAGGAGCCGACCATAGAGACACTACAACACTACATACGGGAGACGACCATAGAGACACTCACGACACCTACATGCAGGTAGACGACCATAGAGACACCACAACACTACATACAGGGAGACGACCATAGAGACACCACGACACTACATACTGGGAGACGACCATAGAGTCACTACGACACTACATACAGGAGACGACCATAGAGACACTACACACTCATACAGGAGACGACCATAGAGACACTACAACACCACATACAGGGAGACGACCATAGAGACACTACAACACCAATACAGGGAGACGACCATAGAGACATAACATCACTACATGAAAGGAGACCTAACCTGCTGACCACACCGCTGGCGTCGCTGCGTTGCAAAATAAATGTAAACGCACAGTTGTAGTGGGAAGTTTACGTCCACTCAGGTTGGAGTCATTAAAACCGTTTTTCAACCACTCCACACATTTCTTGTTAACAAACTATAGTTTTGGTAAGTCGGTTAGGACATCTACTTTGTGCATGACACAAGTCATTGTCACGCCTCTGACCTATGAGAGCTGTTTTTCTCTGGTTAGTTAGGTCAGGGTGTGATATGGGTAAGGGCAGTCTATGTTTTTTGTTTCTATGTTTTGTTCTTGTTTTATATTTCTAGGTTGAGTTTAGTTGATCTCCAATAGAGGCAGCTGGTTCGTGTTGTCTCTAATTGGAGATCATATTTGTTGGGTTTTGTCTATGGTGTTTTGTGGGTAGTTGTTTTCCTGTTTTGTGATTGCTTGCCTGACGGAACTGGTTGCTGTCGTTTTTGCTTCTTTGTAAAGTGTTTCATTTTTTCATTAAATAATAATCATGAGCACTCAACACGCTGCGCATTGGTCCCCTTCATATGACGACTGCCGTTACAGTCATTTTTCCAACAATTGTTTACAGACAGATTATTTCACTTATAATTCACTGTATCACAATTCCAGTGGGTCAGAAGTTTACATACACTAAGTTGACTGTGGCTTTAAACAGCTTGGAAAATTCCAGAAAATGATGTCATGGCTTTAGAAGCTTCTGATAGTCTAATTGACATAATTTGAGTCAATTGGAGGTGTACCTGTTTATGTATTTCAAGGCCTACCTTTAAACTCAGTGCCTCTTTGCCTGACATCATGGGAAAATCAAAAGAAATCAGCCACAACCTCAGAAAAAAATTGAAGACCTCCATAAGTCTGGTTCATCTGGGAGCAATTTCTAAAGCCGAAGGTACCACATTTATCTGTACAAACAATAGTACGCAAGTATAAACACCCTGGGACCACGCAGCCATCATACCGCTCAGGAAGGAGACGCGTTCTGTCTCCTAGAGATCAATGTACTGGTGAGAAAAAGTGCAAATCAACCCCAGAACAACAGCAAAGGACCTTGTGAAGATGCTGGAGGAAACGGGCTACAAAAGTATCTATATCCACAGTACAACGAGTCCTATATCGGACATAACGAAAGGCCGCTCAGCAAGGAAGAAGCCACTGCTCCAAAAACTGCCATAAAAAGACAGACTACGGTTTGCAACTGCGCATGGGGACAAAGATCTGTCGCTCCTGACCATAGTAAGCTGTTATTTTCTGTGGTAGAGTAGGTCAGGGCGTGACAGGGGGTGTTTGTCTGTTTTTGTATTTCTATGTTCAGTTTCTAGTTTTGTATTTCTATGTTGGTGTTGTTTAGTTGATCTCCAATTGGAGGCAGCTGATCCTCGTTACCTCTAATTGGAGGTCATATTTAGTTGATGTTTGTCCCACTTGTTTTTGTGGGTGATTATCTTTGAGTAGTGTGTTTTCCTCTCTGCGTCACGGTTTGTTGTTTTTGTGTTTCAAGTAAATGTATGTATTGCATTTAGTTTCACGGAATAAATAAATATGTGGAATTACGAACACGCTGCATTTTGGTCCGATCCTTCAAACAGCCATGACAAGATTGTACTTTTTGGAGAAATGTCCTCTGGTCTGATGAAACAAAATAGAACTGTTTAGCAATAATGACCATTGTTATGTTTGGAGGAAAAAGGGAGAGGCTTGCAAGCCGAAGAACACTATCCCAAACCTTGAAGCATTTGGGGGTGGCAGCATCATTTTGTGGAGGTTCTTTGCTGCAGGAGGGACTGGTGCACTTCACAAAAATAGATTGCATCATGAGGAAAGAAAATTATGTGGATATATTGAAGCAACATCTCAAGACATCAGTCAAGAGTTAAAGCTTGGGTCTTCCAAATGGACAATGACCCTAAGCATACTTCCAAAGTTGTGGTAAAATGGCTTAAGTCAAGGTATTGGAGTGGCCATCACAAATTCCTGACCTCAATCCTATAGAAAATCTGTGGGCAGAACTGAAAAACCGTGTGCGAGCAAGGTGGCCAACAAACCTGACTCAGTTACACCAGCTCTGTCAGGAGGAATGGGACAAAAATTCACCCAACTTATTGTGGGAAGCTTGTGGAAGGCTACCCGAAATGTTTGACCCAAGTTAAACAATTCCAAGGCAATGTTACCGAATACTAATTGAGTATATGTAAACTTCTGACCCACTGGGAATGTGATGAAAGAAATAAAAGCTGAAATAAATAATTCTCTCTACTATTATTCTGACATTTCACATTCTTAAAATAAAGTGGTGATCCTAACTGACCTAAGACAGGAATTCTTACTAGGATTAAATGTCAGGAATTGTGAAAAACTGAGTTTAAATGTATTTGGCTAAGGTTTATGTAAACTCCGACTTCAACTGTATATTACTATAGATGTGGATCTCTAATAATACCACCATTCTGTACATTTAGCTTTTCCTCTTAGATTAACAAAATATAGACAAGTTTCCAATATATTAGAAACCAACCAAATGAACTTATCAGTCACATGACTCTGCGTAATGTCGTGCGTCACCACTTCACAGGAGCGCCATTTCAATGTATACTTGTGTTTTTTTGTGGTTTTTTGGCAGAAATGCTTTTGGAACATGTGAACTTTCATGTGCCTTAATAACAAATGTGTACGCCATCTGTAAATACAAATACAATTGTTAAATTACGAGCCTAGTTGGTTTAGCCACAGAAAAAGCCAGCAACCTTCCCTCTAGCCATGATTGGCTGAGATAATGAGTGGGCTGGACATGCCGAGAGATGAGTTCTGATTGGTCCGCCATGTAGTGCTTGTCTATAACATGAGCTGGTCAGTATGTGTGAGGTCATCCTTTCTAACGAGGCTTTTAATAAATATATCACATAGTAGAACAGAATAAGTGTTGCTCTCCACTTTCTGGAGGACCGAGTTTAGAAATCAGTGGAATTAGAGTATGATAGCTAAGGAGATGGAGAAAATTCTGGCGTTTGATTGCAAATATGCAGACGGAGTCAAAAAGAGAATTACACAGAAGGCTGTTGTATAAAACACCTGTTACATCTTCAAACTAAGGCGACCATGGTAACCGTGGACAGAGAGGGAGAAGCGTCCCATCCATACCTGTCTCCGGGATTACATCTTCAAACTAAGGGCGACCATGGTAACCATGACAGAGAGGAGAAGCCCTCCATCCATGTATACGGGTAAGATAGTCTAGCTAGCTACATTTTCAGATATTACACGTTTCACATTTATTCAGAAAGTCGTTTTCATTTCAAGTTAAAGTGTACTGTTAGCTAACGCACACACGTTAGCTGGCTGGCTAGCTAGCTAACGTTATGTGTATGATCTGTGTAGTAATATTATTCGTATCTCAGAGCAATTTGCATTGCTAGTTATAGCCCAATGTTAGATAGCTAACATTGAACCCGGTTGGTTATCTACCTGCAGATTCATGCAGGGTAGTAACATCATGAGTTGGGATTATGTTTAATTGTTTAGCTAAATAGCTAGCTAAACAAAAGACTCCACTATGCAAGTAAACATTTCAATAGAATATTCACGATGTCACTGCGACAACTGTTGATAGACGTAGCTGGTAAATTTGCTCCCTACTCTGATTTCAGAGCACTCTGGTCTGAGTCTGACAGAGCACAGAACCACTGGCAAATTTATGAACGATCAACACCCGTTGAATATGGTCGGTGTCGGTAAACATTGACAAAAAGCATAATTAAATTGTTGCCAGCAGCACAGTTACAGTCACCAACGCTCTGGATAACATGAAAACAGCCTCAACCAGCTCTGCTAGGGGGAGTAAAATGGAGAGTGAGGTGTTCTCTCATTATGTGTCTGAAGTAGCTAGTAAGCTAGCCAACATTAGCCACTTATGTTGGGTGATTGACTGCTGTGAGGTCAGAATGCTGGGATCAACCCTACCTCGGCCAGAGTATATCCAGTGTGAGATCAGAACGCTGGGATCAACCTACCCTCGGCCAGAGTGTCCAGGTGAGGTCAGAACGCTGGGATCAACCCCTACCCTCGGCCAGTGTCCAGTGTGAGGTCAGAACGCTGGGATCAACCCGACTCCTCGGCCAGAGTGTCCAGTGTGAGGTCAGAACGCTCCAAATGGACAATCTGACAACGCTCTGAGTTTACGAACGCCCAGAGCACACTCTGGCACTCCAGATTACATTTATGAACACACCCATAGTATAAACCAGCCTTTAGTCTTGAAATCGTTGGTTGTTTAGTACACAGCCTCACATGTGAATCCTTAAAGAGATGGGTGGGGTTAAAGCTTAAGACGGTGTGAACGATGCTGAATGGGTGTAGACAAAGGAAGAGCTCTCCAGAAGGTACCAAAAATATTCAAGGGCCATTTTCCAAAAGTGAGGTTACAAGTTTATCAACTTTCAAAGCAAAAAATACTTTCCCATTGTTCCTCAACTGTAGTGTCTGATAGACCATTTTCTAGCTCTTTCTACTTCTCTCAATGTAAAAATACACCATTTCAAATGTTGCTATATAAGACTGAACCAGTCGGTCACATATACTTTAATGATTGTCAGCGTGAACAACAGGCTCACAGAGGAAACCAACCCAATACAATATAACTAGTGTGACGTTCGTCGTTAGGAGGAGACCAAGGCTGGCTAGCTGGGTGTTGGGGTTCATCACATTTATTGATAAATGAGAACCAGAAAAAACAATACAACGAACTAAAAGCTAGGGCGACAAACACATGCAACACAAAGACAAGATCCCACACTGAAGGAGGGGAAAGGGGCTGCCTAGGTATGAATCCCAATCAGAGACAACGATAGACAGCTGCCTCTGATTGGAAACCATACTAGGCCAATCAAAGGAAAAAAAAAACATAGAAATATATGACATAGAATGCCCACCCCACACCCTGACCTAACCAAACAGAGGAAAACGTCTCTCTCAGGTCAGGGCGTGACAGCTAGTGTCAAAGAGACACTACCAAATGGCACCCTATTCCTTATAGTGTAATTACTTTAGACCAGAGCCCTATGGCACCCTATTTCTATAGTGCACTACTTTGGACCAGAGCCCTATGAGCCTCCAGAGAGAGAGAGAGAGAGAGAGACACTACTTTAGACCAGAGCCCCATGAGCCTCCAGAGAGAGAGAGACACTGCTTCTTCACAGGTCTGAACAGAAGCCTCTGATGGGCTGATAGGTAGATAACACAGTATTAACAGGAAAGAGGGCTCGACAAAACAACAACAATGAGATAATCTGAGAACGTCGCCCAAAAAGGCACCCTATTCCTTTATATAGTGGGAACAGAGTCCTATTTGGGACGCGGCCTGAGGCACTAACATGTGGTGATTAGATTTACATTTACATTTACATTTAAGACATTTAGCAGACGCTCTTATCCAGAGCGACTTACAAATTGGTGCATTCACCTTATAATATCCAGTGGAACAACCACTTTACAATAGTGCATCTAAATCTTTTAAGGGGGGTTAGAAGGATTACTTTATCCTATCCCAGGTATTCCTTGAAGAGGTGGGGTTTCAGGTGTCTCCGGAAGGTGGTGATTGACTCCGCTGTCCTGGCGTCGTGAGGGAGCTTGTTCCACCATTGGGGTGCCAGAGCAGCGAACAGTTTTAGATCACCCATATGCGCTGATAAAGGTGTATTCTACCTGTTACAGTCAGGAAACCAACCCATTACATTACAGTCAGGAAACCAACCCATTACACTACAGTCAGGAAACCAACCCTTTACATTACAGTCGGGGAAACCAACCCATTACATTAGTCGGGAAACAAACCCATTACATTGACAACACATGACTTCTTCTGTGGGTTCCCTGTATCTACCACCAGACTGACCTGATATCAGATCATGATGAACCACAGTGAACCCATCATGAACCCCTGTATCTACCACCAAACCGACCTGATATCAGATCATGATGAACCACAGTGAACCCATCATGAACCCTGTATCTGCCACCAAACTGACCTGATATCAGCCAGATCATGATGAACCGCAGTGAACCCATCATGAACCCTGTATCTACCACCAAACTGACCTGATATCAGATCGCGATGAACCACAGTGAACCCATCATGAACCCTGTATCTACCACCAGACTGACCTGATCTGCACACCTCTACCCACATGTCTGTGTGAGACCCCACTAGACAGGAAGAGACCTCCCAGCCACCACTAGTCCACTTCACTAGAGACGGACAACCAATCAGAGGTTGACGCCCCTGACCTGGTGAAAGAGAATCATTGAAGAATGATCAAGAGGCTGAACAAACAGTACTAGGTGCATTGGTAAGGCTGTATACGCATCAGAGTGTGTGTGTGTGTGTGTGTGTGTGTGTGTGTGTGTGTGTGTGTGTGTGTGTGTGTGTGTGTGTTTTTTTTAATTCAGGTCTACCTGTATTATACAGTTCTGTAATACTTGTATTTTTAATAATATCATATATTTGGTATGATATGGCACTTTCACCATCGGATCACCAAGACCTGTAAATACATCGACACTCTGAACACATCAACCTGCCTTCACAAGGTCCCTGTTTTACAATGACATAATCAGAGAGTGCAAACGGATGTCTGGTTGCCTCTATCTCAGTAAATAGACAGAGATTTGTAGTTTAACAAGTCATTGCATGGATAGATTTTGTTTTGGCCACTGACTTGACTGACTCAGACTCAACCCGTTCTACTGGGGACTCGACTTGAGACTCAGACCTCACGACTTGACTGACCTCAGACTCAACCCGTCTACTGGGGACTCGGGCTTGAGACTCAGACCTCACGACTTGACTGACTCCAGACTCAACCCGTTCTACTGGGGACCTGACTGAGACTCAGACCTCACGACTTGGACTGACTCCAGACCTCAACCCCGTTCTACTGGGGACTCGACTTGAGACTCAGACCTCACGACTTGGATTGGACTCCAGACTCAACCCGTTCTACTGGGGACTCGACTTGAGACTCAGCACCTCACTGACTTGGTTCTCTTAAAAATATATATATATTTCACCTTTATTTAACCAGGTGGCCAGTTGAGAACAAGTTCATTTAAACTGCTACCTGGCCAAGATAAAGCAAAGCAGTGTGACACAAACAACAACAACACAGAGTTACACATGGAGTAAAACAATAAACAAGCAATAACACAATAAACAAGTCACGACAAGTAGAAAAAGAAAGTCTATTACAGTGTGTGCAAAAGGCATGAGGAGCCTCTAGTAACAGTGACTTGGCTCCACCTCTGCTGTACAGCGGACAGGGTGACATCAGGAACAGACAATATCTGTATGACTGTCGTAGAAACAACTGGTCCACTCATAAGAACAGACTGCCTTCCCCACCATGACACCAAGGATGCAGCCCAAATCACACCCTGGTCTCTGTACATCTAGTATAAAGTAGTGCACTGTATAGGGAACAGGGTGCCATCAGGGACGCAGGCCCCGTCGTCTCTCCACTCTGCGACTCTGGATCAGCAGGACTGACAGACGGATCTTCATTCCCTGCTATTGTCTCCAGAGCTGTATCAGCCTCCGCCAGTCACCAGCAGCACATGGGGCTTCTGGCATCAGAGCAGGTCAGCCCGTCACCAGCAGCACATGGGGGTTCTGGCATCAGAGCAGGTCCGCCTCGCCACCAGCAGCACATGGGGCTCTGCATCAGAGCAGGGCATCACCGCACTATTACATTTACATCATTTAGCAGACGCCTTATCCAGAGCGACTTACAAATTGTGCATTCACCTTACGATATCCAGTGGAACAACCACTTTATAATAGTACATCTATATCTTTTGGGGGGGTAGAAGGATTACTATATCCCTATCCCCAGGTATTCCTTAAAGAGGTGGGTTTTTCAGGTGTCTCACGGAAGGTGGTGATTGACTCAGCTGTCCTGGCGGCCGTGAGGGAGCTTTGTTCCACCATTGGGGTGCCAGAGCAGCGAACATTGCATGTATAAACCATCTGTTTATCTCCAGAACAGAACCGGCTCAGGAGGAGGACTTAGCCACAACGCTATCGCTTAGGGTCACTACAATGCTACGACACAGACTGGCCTACCAGCCTTCTCGCCAATGCTATCGCTAGGGTCACTACAATGTTACGATACATGACTGGCCTTACCAGCTTCTCCCCAACGCCATCGCTAGGGTCACTACAATGTTACGAACATGACTGGCCTCCACCAGCCCTTTTCCCCAACGCCATCGCTAGGGTCACCAATACTACACACATGACTGGCCTCACCAGCCTTTCTCCCCAACGCCATCGCTAGGATCACTACAATGCTACGACTGACCTCCAGCCAACCCAACGCTATCACTAGCGCCACTACAATGCTACTTACTACACGACTGGCCTACCAGCCTTTCTAACCCAACGCTATCGCTAGGTCTCTACAATGTACGACACATGACTAGCCTACCAGCCTTTCCCCCCGCTATCGCTAGGGTCACTACAATGTACGACACATACTGGTTACCAGCCTTCTCCCTAAACGCCATCGCTAGGGTCACTACAATGCTACGACACATGACTGGCCTACCAGCTTTCCTCCCTAACGCTATCGCTAGGTTCACTACAATGCTATGACACATGACTGGCCTTACTAGCCTTTCTCCCCAACGCCATCGCCAGGGTCACTACAATGCTACTTACACGACTGGCCTACCAGCCTTCTAACCCAACGCCATCGCTAGGGCACACAATGCTACGACACACGACTGGCCTACCAGCCTTTCTCCCCAATGCTATCGCTAGGTCACTACAATGTTACAACACATGACTGCCTACGCGCTTCTCTTCCAACGCTATCGTAGGGTCACTACAATGCTACTACATGACTGGCCTACCAGCCTCTCCCCCCACGCCATCGCTAGGGTCACTACAATGCTACGACACATGACTGGCCTTACCAGCCTTTCTCCCAACGCCATCGCTAGGGTCACGACAATGTTACGACACAGACTGGCCTTCCAGCTTTCTAACCCAACGCTATCACTAGCGCCACTACAATGTTACGACACATGACTGGCTACTAGCCCAACCCAACGCCACCGCTAGGGTACTACAATGCTACACATGACTGACCTTACCAGCCTTTCCCCACGCCTCGCCACGGTCACTACAATGCACGACATGACTCCCTTACCAGCCTTCTCCCCAACGCCATCGCTTAGGGTCACTACAATGTTACGTACACATGACTGGCCTTCCAGCCCTCCAACCCAACGCTATCACTAGCGCTCACTACAATGCTACGACAATGACTGGCCTACCAGCCTTCAACCCAACGCTATCGCTAGGGTCACTACAATGCTACACACATGACTGACCTTACCAGCCTTCTCCCAACGCCATCGCCACGGTCACCACAATGCACGACACGACTGGCCTTACCACCTCCAAACGCCATCGCTAGGGTCACTACAATGTACGACACATGACTGGCCTACCAGCCTTCTCCCCAACGCCATCGCCAGGTTCACTACAATGCTACGACACATGACTGGCCTTACCAGCCTTTCTCCCCAACGCCATCGCCTAGGGTCACCACAATGTTACATACACATGACTGGCCTACCAGCTTTCTCCCCAACGCCATCGCTAGGTTCACTACAATGCTAGCGGCCACATGACTGGCCTTACCAGCCTTCTCCCTAAACGCCATCGCCAGGGTCACTACAAGTCGACATGACTGGCCTACCAGCTCTTCCAACCAACGCCATCGCCAGGGTCACGACAATGTTACACACATGACTGGCCTCACCAGCCTTCTAACCCAACGCCATCGCAGGGTCACTACAATGCTACGAACACATGATGGCCTACCAGTTTCAACCCAACGCCATCGCTAGGGTCACTACAATGTTACGACACATGACTGGCTCTACCAGCCTTCTCCCCAATGCTATCGCTAGGGTCACTACAATGCTACAACACATGACTGGCCTCCGCGCTTCTCCCAACGCCATCGCTAGGGTCACTACAATGCCACTGACACATGACTGGCCTCACCAGCCATCTCCCCAACACTATCGCTAGGGTCACTACAATGTTACGACACATGACTGGCTTACCAGCCTTCTCCCCAATGCTATCGCTAGGGTCACTACAATGCTACGACACTGACTGGCCTTACCAGCCTTCTCCCCTCAACGCTATCGCTAGGTCATACATGCTACGACACAGACTGGCCTTACCAGCCTTTCTCCCTAAACGCCATCGCTAGGGTCACTACATGCTACACACTGACTGGCCTTACCAGCTTCCTCCCCAACGTATCGGCCAGGTCACCACAATGCTACGACACATGACTGGCCTACCAGCCTTCTAAACCCAACGCTATCGCTTAGGGTCACCACAATGTTACGACCGACTGGCCTACCAGCTCTTTCCTAACGCTTATCGCTAGGGTCACTACAGCTACAACACATGACTGGCCTCACCAGCGCTTCCCCAACGCCATCGCTAGGGCACTACAATGCTACGTGGCCTACCAGCTCTTCTCCCCAACGCCATCGCTGATGTCATTCTCCAGTTAGTGCGTTGTCATGTTTTCTGAAGCACTAAGAGAACCAGAGAACGAGACTGTTTTGTTCCCCAGAATGGAACGGCCTTAGAACGAGGACGTTACCACACCAGGTCACTGACATGGTTCACCAACCAGCCTTCTCCCTAAACGCGCCGCGACGCCAGTCTCTAACTCCCACGCAGGTCCCAACTCATCCACGGAGTGGCCGAGTGTCTGCAGGTTTTCGTTCCTCCCTTGTACTTGATGACTTCAGGTCCCTAACGAGTAAAGAAGTCCCCTCCCCGGCCGACCAAGCCCTCCATGGAATGAGTCTGCCCCCCCCAACCTCCACTGTTTCTAAAGCAGAAGGAGAGACAGTGATATTAAACACGGGACTTCAGAAGTGCTAGTAAACAGCACCACTCAAGATGCCAAGAAGATGCAGTCAGCGGGCAATCCACAAGTCTCCACAGGCCAAAACCACAAGTCCCTTTTTAAGATAATCTGTGTTCCAAATGGCACCCTAATCCCCATATAGTGCACTACTTTAGACCAGGGCCACTACATAGGGAATAGGGTGCTGCACTACTTTAGACCAGGGCCACCACATAGGGAATAGGGTGCTGCACTACTTTAGACCAGGGCCACTATATAGCCAATAGCGTGGCTGCACTACTTTAGACCAGGGCCACTATATAGGGAATAGGGTGCTGCACTACTTAAGACCAGGGCCACTATAGAGGGAATAGGGGGCTGCACTACTTTTAGACCAGGGGGCCACTAGCATAGGGAATAGGGTGCTGTACTACTTTAGACCAGGGCCACTACATAGGGAATAGGGTGCTGCACTACTTTAGTCCAGGGCCACTATATAGGGAATAGGGTGCTGCACTACTTTAGACCAGGGCCACTATATAGGGAATAGGGGGCTGCACTACTTTAGACCAGGGCCACTACATAGGGAATAGGGTGCTGCACTACTTAGACCAGGGCCACTACATAGGGAATAGGGTGCTATTTTGAGACATAACCATAGTCATTTCCAGGAAACTGTAATTCAGCGACACCATTACCTCAGAACCTGTTTCTCCAGAATCTTGAGTCCACTAGGATCTAATCTCACATCCCAAATAGCACCCTCATTCCCTATATATAGGGGCACTTTTTAACCAGAGCCCATAGGGCACCATGTAGCAAATAGTGTACCATTTTGGGACTCTTACCCTAGAGCAAGCTTTTAGTTTGTTTTTCTCTCCCCTAAAACCACTCCTTGACTTATAGACACTAGAGATGACTGGTGTTGAGGTCCCTTTATAGCCACAGACCAGATCAGCCATTAACCCTGTGTTTAGTTAGATCAGGCTGAATGCTGCGGAGGCTGTAATGAGGGATTACATTCAACAACCAACAACTATTCCACAATCCTATCACTTTATTGTGTTTCACTACCAAGGTTTTCCCTATCAAATATCATTATGTGGATGTCAATGTCATGCGTACATTTGCATTATAACCGCTTATAACAGTATAACTGTACAGTGAAGCTACATGTCAGCTAACAGATTAGCATAATAACACGACGCCAAGGAAAGTCTGCAGAAAATGTTTGTGTGTGAATTTACTGAACAGTGAATGAGCTTCAATGTAGGTTATTAACCGAGAAGAACAGAGCAGGGAAAAAGAGTAAAGTCCCATATGAACAGGCAAAAGTTGATATGTCAATTTACTTGTAGTTTATATATATATATATAGATATATATATATATATATATATATATATGTTTATTAAGGTTAGGGTCTAAATCCTGCGTTACGGACGGAATAAGTGAAAGCAAAACTTTCCTCCACGTTGTTGCGACACATAATACTGTAGTCCAGTTGCTAAATAACACAAAACAAACTGTGTGAATGTCAGAAAGCGGGATTATTCTCCATGACCAGCTGTATAAATGTAAAATGTTAAATGAAAGTGTTTTTCCTCAGCAGTGTACCTGTTTCCAGGTAAGGAAGGTCCTCACCTGTGGGTCTCGGCGGTCACCTGAGGTGGAAGCCATGTTGAACAGCTCTCTACTCCGCTGCTCAGACTCCCAGTCGGATATAAAATATGAATTATCACACAGCTATAATATTATATTAATATTATTATTAAAATCCTGACATCAAGTCCTTCGTCTTCAACAAGTTTCCGACCAAGGTCCCGATATTTCTCGGGCAAAACGTTGTGGCGCGAGACGGGCTGTAGTGGCATTCTATGGAGCGTGCAGGTAGAGCTGCCGGCTCAGCTACACCCAGGAATATTACCCAGAGGGTATTACCCAGGGTTATAACCCAGGGGATTACCAGTGGTTACTACTCAGGGGATATTACCCAGGGGTTATTACCAGGGGCATTACCCAGAGGGTATACCAGTGGTTATTTCCCGGAGATTATTACCCAGGGGTTATTACCCGGGGATTATACCCGGCTTTACACAGAGGTTACTACCCAGGGGTTAGTGTCGAGTTAACCCAACAACCCAGGGTTATTACTCCACTGGTTATTACCCGGAGGTTACTTCCGGGGTTATTACCTGAGGGTTAGCACCGGGTTATTACCCAGGGGTTATTACGGTGTTATCACCCAGTGGTTATTACCCGGAGGTTATTGCCCGGGGTATTACTCCTGGCTGACCCACTGGTAGGTGTATAGTTACTACCCGGTGGTTATTACCCTACTGGCTCACTGGTAGGTGTATAGTTACTACCCAGTGGTTATTACCCAGTGGTTATTACCCTGTGGTTACCACCCAGTGGTTATTACCCGACTGCCCTAAAAACATGTTTGGAAAATAATTCCAACAAAGATAGTGAATTAGCTAAATATGGGGTTCTGGGCATATTCAGCAAAACAGGTCGGCCTATCTGTCAAATAGCCTAATAATTTCATATTTTTTTATTATGAATAATTAGAACGTTATTTCTCATGGAAAATATGATATAATTTGTATATTAACAAATGTCTGTGATATAAGGGTTTGTTGTCCTAACACCCTCCTACACTACGCTACAGTGTGGTTATTATGTTTCTGGACCCCTAGAGGGTGCCAGAGTACAGCATTTAGGCCGGTCAATTCCACTGTTGACGACTGTTGACCCCTGTTGACGCACTGTTGACCCCTGCTGACGACTGTTGATCCCTGCTGACCCCTGTTGACGACTGTTGACCCCTGGTCGACCCCCTTTTGACACTGCCCGACGCACTGTCCCCGACTGCCCACCCCGTCCACATGCTGACGCACTGTTGACCCCTGTTTACCCCTGCTGACCCCTCTCTAATCCTGTTATATCAGCACAAGAGCACCACCATGGCTTCCCTGTCTCTATATTTATGAACACTGGGGAGGGAACTATACTGTTGTAATATATGATAGGGTTTGATATGCTACACGTTACAAGGAAACCATAGCTTCAGTTAGCATATTTGTTGTCTGCTTACTGTGAGTGTTTATCGAGGTGCAGCTGTGAGTTCTGCAGAGCTTTAGTCTCAGTTACGGTGCACCCCGTACAGCGAGTAACGGACTGCTACAACAGTAGAATAACCCCATTGATGAGCAGGGGGCCCCAGACAGGACTACAGATCTGAGTCTATAAAAACAGTAGAATAACCCCATTGATGAGCAGGGGGCCCCAGAGAGGACTACAGATCTGAGTCTATAACAACAGTAGAATAACCCCATTGATGAGCAGGGGGGCCCCAGAGAGGACTACAGATCTGAGTCTATAACAACAGTAGAATAACGTCTGTCCCATCCTAACCCTAACACCACCCTGTTCCCTGTCCCACCCTAACACCACCCTGCTCCCTGTCCAACCCTAACACCACCCTTTCTCCCTTGTCCCACTCCTAACACAACCCTGTTTCCTGTCCCACCCTAACACCACCCTGTTCCCTTCCCACCCTAACACCACCCCTGCTCCCCGTCCTACCCAACACCACCCTGTTCCTGTCCCACCTAACACCACCCTGCTCCCTGTCCACCCTAACACCACCCTGCTCCTGTCCCACTTAACACCACCCTGCTCCCTGTCCCACCCTAACACCATCCTGTTCCCAGTCCCACACTAACACCACCCTGCTCCCTGTACCACCCTAACACCACCCTGCTCCTGTCCCACCTTAACACCACCCTGCTTCTGTCCCATCCTAACACCACCCTAACACCACCCTGCTCCCTGTCCAACCCTAACACCACCCTGCACCCTGTCCCACCCTAACACTACCCTGCTTCCTCGTCCCACCCTAACACCACCCTGCTCCCTGTCCATTCCTAACACCACCCTGCTCCCTGTCCCACCCTAACACCACTTAACACCACCCTTCTCCCTGTCCCACACCACCCTGCTCCTGTCCCAACCTAATACCACCCTACACCCTGTCCCGCCCTAACACCACCCTTCCCCCTGTCCCAACCTAACACCACCCTGCTTCCTGTACCACCCAAACACCACCCTGTCCTGTACCACCCAACACCACCCTGTCCCACCCTAACACCACCCTAACACCACCCTGTCCCACCCAACACCACCCTTCACCCTGTCCCAACCTAACACCACCCTGTTCGCTGTCCCACCGCAACACCACCCGTTCCCTTACCACCCTAACACCACCCTGCTCCCGTCCCACCCTAACACCACCCTAACACAACCCTGCTTCCTGTCCCACCCTAACACCACCCTGCTCCCTGTCCCACCCTAACACCACCCTGTTCCCCTGTCCCACCCTAACACCACCCTGACCCTGTCCCACCCTAACACCACCCTGTTCCCTGTCCCACCTAACACCACCTGCTCCCTTCCCACCCTAACCCCTAACACCACCCTCTTTCCAACCTAACACCACCATTTCGCTGTCCCACCCTAACACCACCCTTTTGTCCCACCTAACACCACCCTGAATCCCTGTCCCACCCTAACACCACCCTGATCCCTGTCCCGCCTAACACCACCTGCTTCCTGTCCCACCCTAACACCACCCTGCTCCATTTACCACCCTAACACCACCCTTCTCCCTGTCCAACCCTAACACCACCCTGCTCCCTGTCCCACCCTAACACCACCCTGCTCCCTGTCCCACCATGTCCCACCCTAACACCACCCTTAACACCACCATGTCCCACCCTAACACCACCCTGTCTCACCCTAACACCACCCTTTCCCTGTCCCAACCTAACCCACCCTGTTTCTGTCCCATCCTAACACCACCCTAACACAACCCTGTCCCAGTCCCACCCTAACACCACCCCGCCCCTGTCCCACCCTAACACCACCCCTGTTCCTGTCCCACCTTAACACCACCCTGCCCCTGTCCCACCCTAACACCACCCTGTCCCCTTACCCACCCTAATACCACCTTGTCCCACGCTAACACCACCTTGCTCCCTGTCCCACCCTAACACCACCCTGCACCCTGTCCCACCCAACAGCACTCATTCTCACCACCCACCTGCCACACCCACCCTCTTCTTCCACCCTAACATCACCCTGCCCCTGTCCCAGCCTAACACCACTCTAACACCCCCCTGCTCCTTTCCCACCCTAACACCACCCTAACACAACCCTGCTCCTTGTTCAACCCTAACACCACCGTGCCTCCTGTCCCACCCTAACACCACCCTTTCCCTGTTCCACCCTAACACCACCCTGCTCCCGTCATCCTAACACCACCCTGTCCTTCCCACCCAACACCACCCTAACACCACCCTCCTCCCTGTCCCACACCACCCTTTTCTCCCTGTCCCAACCTAACATCACCCTACTCCCCTGTCCCGCCCCAACACCACCCATTACCCTGTCCCAACCTAACACTACCCTGCTCCTTCGCACCCTAACACCACCCTGTTCCTGTCCCACCCTAACACCACCCTAACACCACCCTTCTCCCTGTCCCACACCACCCTGCGCCCTGTCCCAACCCCAACACCACCCTAC
This sequence comes from Salmo salar, assembly GCF_905237065.1. Lineage (NCBI taxonomy): Eukaryota > Metazoa > Chordata > Actinopteri > Salmoniformes > Salmonidae > Salmo > Salmo salar. Next base: position 48,369,987 of record NC_059459.1, on the reverse strand, counting down.
TCCCTGTCCCGCCCCTAACACCACCCTTCTCCCTGTCTCAACTTAACACCACCCTTTTCCCACCCAACACGACCCTGCTCCCTCTCCCACCCTAACACCACCCTGTCCCTGTTCCACCCTAACACCACCCTGCTCCGTGTCCCAACATAACACCACCCTAACACCAGCCTGCTCCATTTACCACCCTAACACCACCCTCTCCCCTGTCCCACCCTAGCACCACCCTGCTCCTGTCCCACCCTAACACCACCCTGTCCCTGTCCCACCATGTCCCACCCTAACACCACCCTTAACACCACCATGTCCCACCCTAACACCACCCTGTCCACCCTAACACCACCCTTCTCCCTGTCCCAACCTAACACCACCCTGTTCTCTGTCCCACCTAACACCACCTAACACAACCCTGCTCCTGTCCCACCCTAACACCACCCTGTCCCTGTCCCACCCTAACACCACCCTGCTCCCTGTCCCACCCTAACACCACCTTCCTTTCCCCACCCTAACACCACCCCTGTCCCCTTTCCCACCCTAACACCACCCTGTCCCACGCTAACACCACCCTGCTCCTGTCCCAACCTAACATCACCCTACTCCCTGTCCCGCCCTAACACCACCCATTACCCTGTCCAACTTAACACTACTCCTGTTCCCTGTCGCACCCTAACACCACCCTGCTTCCTGTCCCACCCTAACACCACCCTAACACCACCCTTCTCCCTGTCCCACACCACCCTGCGCCCTGTCCCAACCTAACACCACCCTACTCCCTGTCCCGCCCTAACACCACCCTTTCTCCCTGTCTCAACCTAACACCACCCTTTCTTCTGTCCCACCCTAACACCACCCTGCTCCTTCCCACCCTAACACCACCCTGCTCCCTGTTCCACCCTAACACCACCCCTGCTCCGTGGTCCCAACATAACACCACCCTAACACCAGCCTGCTCCATTTACCACCCTAACACCACCCTTCTCCCTGTCCCACCCTAACACCACCCTGCTCCTGTCCCACCCAACACCACCCTGCTCCCTGTCCCACCAGTCCCACCCTAACACCACCCTTAACACCACCATGTCCCACCCTAACACCACCCTCCCACCTAACACCACTTCCCTGTCCAACTAACACCACCCTGTTCTCTGTCCCATCCTAACACCACCCTAACACAACCCTGTTCTGTCCCACCTAACACCACCCTGCTCCTGTCCCACCCTAACACCACCCTGCTCCCCCCCACCCTAACACCACCCTGTCCCCTTCCCACCCTAACACCACCCTGTTCCCTTCCCACCCTAACACACCCTGTCCCACGCTAACACCACCCTGCTCCTGTCCCACCCTAACACCACCCTGCACCCTGTCCCACCCTAACACCACTCATCCCCCTGTCCCACCCAACACCACCCTGTTCCTGTCCCACCCTAACACCACCCTCCCGTGTCCCACCCTAACATCACCCTTCTGTCCCACCCTAACACCACCCTGCTCCCTGTCCCAGCCTAACACCACTCTAACACCGCCCTGTTCCCTGTCCCACCCTAACACCACCTAACACAACCTGCTCCCTTTCTACCCTAACACCACCCTGCTCCCTTCACCCTAACACCACCCTGTTCCCTGTTCCACCCTAACACCACCTGCTCCTGTCCCACCCTAACCCCTAACACCACCCTGCTCCCTGTTAATTCCTAACACCATCCTGCTCCCTGTCCCACCCTAACACCACCCTAACACCACCCTTCTCCCTGTCCCACACCACCCTTCACCCTGTCCCAACCCAACAAAGCCTACTCCCTTCCCGCCCTAACACCACCCATTTCCCTGTCCCAACCTAACACCACCCTGTCTGTCACACCCTAACACCACCCTCTTCCTGTCCCACCCTAACACCACCCTAACACCACTCCTTCTCCTGTCCCACACCACCCCTGCGCCTGTCCCAACCTATTACCACCCTACTCCCTGTCCCGCCCTAACACCACCTTCTCCTTCCAACTAACACCACCCTTCTCTCTGTCCCACCCTAACACGCCCTGCTCCCTCTCCCACCCTAACACCACCCTGCTCCCTGTCCCGCCCCAACACACCCTGCTCCCTGTCCCACCCTAACACCACCCTGCTCCTGTTCCACCATAACACCACCCTGCTCCGTGTCCCAACATAACACCACCCTAACGCCACCCTGCTCCATTTACCACCCTAACACCACCCTTCTCCCTGTCCCACCCTAACACCACCCTGCTCCCTGTCCCACCCTAACACCACCCTGCTCCCTGTCCCACCATGTCCCACCCTAACACCACCCTTAACACCACAATGTCCCACCCTAACACCACTCTGTCCCACCCTAACACCACCCTGTTCTCTGTCCCACCTAACACCACCCTAACACAACCCTGCTCCCGTCCCACCCAACACCACCCTGCTACTGTCCCACCCAACATCACCCCGCACCCCGTCCCACCCTAACATCACCCCGCACCCTGTCCCACCCTAACACCACCCTCTCCCTGTCCCACCCTAACACCACCCTGCTCCCTGTACCACCCCAACACCACCCTGCTCCCGTCCCACCCTATCACCACCCCTGTTCCCTGTCCCACCCTAACACCACCCCTGTCCCCTTGCCCACCCTAACACCACCCCTGTCCCACCCTAACACCAACCTGTTCCCTGTCCCACCCTAACACCACCCTCGCCTCTGTCCCACCCTAACACCACCCTGCTCCCTGTCCCACCCTAACACCACCCTAACACCACCCTGTCCCACCCTAACACCACCCTCACACCACCCTGTCCCACACTAACACAACCCTGCTCCCTTTCCCACCCTAACATCAACCTATTCCCTGTCCCAACCTAACACCACACTGTTCCCTGTACCACCCTAATACCACCCTGCCCCCTGTCCCAGCCTAACAACACCCTAACACCACCCTGCTCCCTGTCCCACCCTAACACCACCCAAACACAACCCTGCTCCCTGTCCCACCCTAACACCACCCTGCCCCACCCTAACAACACCCTACTCCCTGTCCCACCCTAACACCACCCTTCTCCCTGTCCCACCCTAACCCCTAACACCACCCTGCTCCCTGTCCATTCCTAACACCACCCTGCTCCTTGTCCCACCCTAACACCACCCTAACACCACCCTTCTCCCTGTCCCACACAACCCTTCTCACTGTCCCAACCTAACACAACCCTGCTCCCTGTCCCACACTAACACCACCCTGCTCCCTGTCCCACCCTAACACCACCCTGCTCCCTGTCCCACCCTAACACCACCCATCTCCCTGTCCCACCCTAACCCCTAACACCACCCTGCTCCCTGTCCATTCCTAACACCACGCTGCTCCCTGTCCCACCCTAACACCACACTAACACCACACTTGTACCTGTCCCACACCACCCTGCTCAATGTCCCAACCTAACACCACCCTACTCTCTGTCCCGCCCTAACACCACCCTTTCTCCTGTCCCAACCTAACACTACCCTGCTCCCTGTCCCACCCTAACACCAACCTGCTTCCTGTCCCACCCTAACAACACCCTAACACCACCCTGTTCCCTGTCCCACACCACCCTGCGCCTTGTCCCAACCTAACACCACCCTACTCCCTGTCCCGCCCTAACACCACCCTGACCCCTGTTCCACCCTAACACCACCTTCCCAACCCAACACCACCAAGCTCCCTGTCCTACCCTAACACCACCCTGCCCCCTGTCCACCCTAACACCACCCTGCTCCCTGTCCCACCCTAACACCACCCTGCTCCCTGTCCCACCCTAACACCACCCTCTCCCACCCTAACACCACCCTAACACCACCATGTCCCACCCTAACACCACCCTGTCCCACCCTAACACCACCCTATTCCCTTTCCCACCCCTAACACCACCCTGCTCCCTGTCCCACCCTAACACCACCCTTCCCTGTCCCACTAACACCACCCTAACACCACCCTGCTCCCTGTACCACCCTAACACAACCTTGCTTCCTCTCCCACCCTATCACCACCCTGCTCCCTGTCCCACCCTAACACCACCCTGCCCTCCCCCCCTAACACCCCTCCCGACCCACCCTAACACCACCCATTTCCTGTCCCACCCAACACCACCGTGCCCCCTTCCCACCAACACCACCCTGCTCCCCTGTCCCACCCTAACACCACCCTGCCCCCTTGTCCTACCCTAACACCACCCTGTCCCACCCTAACACCACCCTGTCCACCCTAACACCACCCCCCCTGTCCCACCATAAAACCACCCATTTCTCTTGTCCCAACCCTAACACCACATCTCCTGTCCCACCCTAAAACCACCCTGCGCCCTGTCCCACCCAACACCACCCTGCTTCCTGTCCCACCCTAACACAACCCTAACACCACCCTTCTCCCTTCCCACACCACCCTGTGCCCCCCCAACCAACACCACCCTCCCCCTCCCACCCTAACACCACCCTGTTCCGTCTCCACCCTAACACCACCCTGCTCCCTGTCCTATCCTAACACCATCCTAACATCACCCTGCTTCCTGTCCCACCCTAACACCACCCCTGCTACCTGTCCATCCTAACACCACCCTAACACCACCCCTCCCGCTTCCCCCTGTCCCACCCTAACACCACCCTGCTCCCTGTCCCACCCTAACACCACCCTGCTCCCTGTCCCACCCTGTCCCACTCTAACACCACCCTAACACCTAAATGTCCCACCCTAACACCACCCTGTCCCATCCTAACACCACCTGCCTCCCTGTCCCACCCTAACACCACCCTGCTCCCCGTCTCACCCAACACCACCCCTCATCCTGTCCCATCCTAACACCACCCTAACACCACCCTGCTCCCTGTACCACCCTAACACAACCCTGCCCCTTCACCCATCACCACCCTGCTCCTGTCCCACCCTAACACCACCCTGTCCCCTTTCCCACCCTAACACCACCCTTTCCCTGTCCACCAACACCACCTCTCCCTGTCCCACCCTAACACCACCCTTCTCCCTGTCCCACCCTAACACCACTCTGTTCCCTGTCTCACCCTAACACCATACCCTGCTCCCTGTCCCACCCTAACACCACCCTGTCCCACCCTAACACCACCCTAACACCACCATGTCCCACCCTAACCTAACACCACCCTGTCCCACCCTAACACCACCCTGCTCCCTGTCCCACCCTAACACCACCCTTCTCCCTGTCCCACCCTAAAACCACCCTGCTCCCTGTCCCATCCTAATACCACCCTAACACCACCCTGCTCCCTGTACCACCCTAACACCACCCTGCTCCAAGTCCCACCCTATCACCACCCTGCTCCCTGTCCCACCCTAACACCACCCTGTCCCCTTTCCCACCCTAACACAACCCTGTCCCACCCTAACACCACCCTACTCCCTGTCCCACCCTAACACCACCCTACCCCTGTCCCACCCTAACACCACACTTCTCCCTGTCCCAGCTTAACACCACCCTAACACCACCCTGCTCCCTGTCCCACCCTAACACAACCCTGCTCCCTGTCCCACCCTAACACCACCCCGCTCCCTGTCCCACCCTAACCCCTAACACCACCCTGCTCCCTGTCCATTCCGAACACCACCCTGCTCCTTGTCCCACCCTAACACCACCCTAACACCACCCCGCTCCCTGTCCCACCCTAACCCCTAACACCACCCTGCTCCCTGTTATTCCTAACACCACGCTGCTCCCTGTCCCACTCTAACACCACACTAACACCACACTTGTACCTGTCCCACACCACCCTGCTCAATGTCCCAACCTAACACCACCCTACTCTCTGTCCCGCCCTAACACCACCCTTCTCCCTGTCCCAACCTAACACTACCCTGCTCCCTGTCCCACCCTAACACCAACCTGCTTCCTGTCCCACCCTAACAACACCCTAACACCACCCTGTTCCCTGTCCCACACCACCCTGCGCCTTGTCCCAACCTAACACCACCCTACTCCCTGTCCCGCCCTAACACCACCCAGACCCCTGTTCCACCCTAACACCACCCTGTCCCACCCTAACACCACCAAGCTTCCTTGTCCTACCTAACACCACCCTGCCCCCTTGTCCCACCTAACACCACCCTGCTCCCTGTCCCACCCTAACACCACCCTGCTCCCTGTCCCACCCTAACACCACCCTCTCCCACCCTAACACCACCCTAACACCACCATGTCCCACCCTAACACCACCCCTGTCCCACCCTAACACCACCCTATTCCTGTCCCACCCTAACACCACCCTGCTCCCTGTCCCACCCTAACACCACCCTGCTCCCTGTCCCATCCTAACACCACCCTAACACCACCCTGCTCCCTGTACCACCCTAACACAACCCTGCTCCCTCTCCCACCCTATCACCACCCTGCTCCCTGTCCCACCCTAACACCACCCTGTCCCCTTTCCCACCCTAACACCACCCTGTCCCACCCTAACACCACCCTGCTCCCTGTCCCACCTTAACACCACCCTTCCCGCTGACCCACCCTAACACCACCCATTTCCCTGTCCCACCCTAACACCACCGTGCCCCCTTTCCCACCCTAACACCACCCTGCTCCCTGTCCCACCCTAACACCACCCTGCCCCCTGTCCTACCCTAACACCACCCTGTCCCACCCTAACACCACCCTGTCGCACCCTAACACCACCCTCCCACTGTCCCACCATAAAACCACCCATTTCCCTGTCCCAACCTAACACCACCCTGCTCCCTGTCCCACCCTAAAACCACCCTGCGCCCTGTCCCACCCTAACACCACCCTGCTTCCTGTCCCACCCTAACACAACCCTAACACCACCCTTCTCCCTGTCCCACACCACCCTGTGCCCTGTCCCAAGCTAACACCACCCTGCTCCCTGTCCCACCCTAACACCACCCTGCTCCCCGTTCCACCCTAACACCACCCTGCTCCCTGTCCCATCCTAACACCATCCTAACATCACCCTGCTCCCTGTCCCACCCTAACACCACCCTGCTACCTGTCCCATCCTAACACCACCCTAACACCACCCTTCCCGCTTCCCCCTGTCCCACCCTAACACCACCCTGCTCCCTGTCCCACCCTAACACCACCCTGCTCCCTGTCCCACCCTGTCCCACCCTAACACCACCCTAACACCAACATGTCCCACCCTAACACCACCCTGTCCCATCCTAACACCACCTGCCTCCCTGTCCCACCCTAACACCACCCTGCTCCCTGTCTCACCCTAACACCACCCTCATCCCTGTCCCATCCTAACACCACCCTAACACCACCCTGCTCCCTGTACCACCCTAACACAACCTTGTCCCTGTCCCACCCTATCACCACCCTGCTCCCTGTCCCACCCTAACACCACCCTGTCCCCTTTCCCACCCTAACACCACCCTTCTCCCTGTCCCACCCTAACACCACCCTCCTCCCTGTCCCACCTTAACACCACCCTTCTCTTGTACCCTAACACCACTCTGCTCCCTGTCCCACCCTAACACCAACCTGCTCCCTTCCCACCCTAACACCACCTGTCCCACCCAACACCACCCTAACACCACCATGTCCCACCCTAACAACACCACCCTGTCCCACCCTAACACCACCCTGCTCCCGTCCCACCCTAACACCACCCTTTTTCTGTCCCACCCTAAACCACCCTGCTTCCTGTCCCATCCTAATACCACCCTAACACCACCCTGCTCCTGTACCACCCTAACACCACCCTGCTCCAAGTCCCACCCTATCACCACCCTGCTCCCTGTCCACCTAACACCACTGTCCCTTTCCCACCCTAACACAACCTGTTCCACCCAACACCACCCTACTTCCTGTCCCACCCTAACACCACCCTACCCCTGTCCCACCCTAACACCACACTTCTCCCTGTCCCAGCTTAACACCACCCTAACACCACCCTGCTCCCTGTCCCACCCTAACACAACCCTGCTCTTCCCACCCTAACACCACCCCGCTCCCTGTCCCACCCTAACCTAACACCACCCTGCTCCCTGTCCATTCCGAACACCACCCTGCTCCTTGTCCCACCCTAACACCACCCTAACACCACCCTTCCCCCTGTCCCAACCTAACACTACCCTGCTCCCTGTCCCACCCTAACACCACCCTGCTTCCTTTCCCACCCTAACAACACCCTAACACCAACTTCTCCCTGTTCCACACCACACTGCACCCTGTCCCAACCTAACACCACCCTACTCACTGTCCCGCCCTAACACCACCCTTTCCCTGTCCCAACCTAACACCACCCTTCTCTCTGTCCCACCCTAACACCACCCTGCTCCCTCTCCCACCCTAACACCACCCTTCGCCCTGTCCCACCCTAACACCACCCTGCTCCCTTTCCAACCCTAACACCACCCTGCTTCCTGTCCCACCCTAACACCACCCTGCTCCCTGTCCCACCCTAACACCACCCTAACACCACCCTGTTCCCTGTACCACCCGTGACACCACCCTGCTCCTTCCCACCCTAACACCACCCTGTCTGACCCACCTAACCCCTAACACCACCCTGCTCCCTGTCCATTCCTAACACCACCCTGCTCCCTGTCCCACCCTAACACCACACTAACACCACCCTTTTCCCTGTCCCACAACACCCTTCTCGCTGTCCCAACCTAACACCACCCTACTCCCTGTCCCGCCCTAATACCACCCTTTTCCCTGTCCCAACCTAACACTACCCTGCTTCCTGTCCCACCCTAACACCATCCTGCTTCCTGTCCCAACCTAACACCACCCTACTCCCTGTCCCACCCTAACACCACCCTGAACCCTGTCCCACCCTAACACCACCCTGTCCCACCCTAACACCACCAAGCTCCCTGTCCCACCCTAACACCACCCTGCACCATGTCCCACCCTAACACACCCCCTGCTCCCTGTCCCACCCTAACACCACCCTAACACCACCCTGTCCCACCCTAACACCACCCTGTCCGACCCTAACACCACACTGCTCCCTGTCCCACCCTAACACCACCCTGTTCCTGTCCCACCCTAACACCACCCTGCACCCTGTCCCACCCTAACACCACCCTGTTCCCTGTCCCATCCTAACACCACCCTAACACCACCCTGCTCCCTGTACCACCCTAAAACCACCCTGCTCCCTCTCCCACCATATCACCACCCTGCTCCCTGTCCCAACCTAACACCACCCTGTCCCCTTTCCCACCCTAACACCACCCTGTCCCACCCTAACACCACCCTGCTCCCTGTCCCACTTAACACCACCCTTCACGCTACCCACCCTAACACAACCATTTCCCTGTCCCACCCTAACACCACCGTGCTTCCTTCCCACAAAACACAGCCCTCTCCCTGTCCCACCCTAACACCACCCTGCTCCCTGTCCCACCCTAACACCACCCTGTCCCACCCTAACACCACCCTGTCGCACCCTAACACCACCCTGCCCCCTGTCCCACCCTAAAACCACCCATCGCCCTGTCCCACCCTAACACCACCCTGCTCCCTGTCCCACCCTAACACCACCCTGCTCCCTGTCCCACCCTAACACCACCCTGCTTCCTGTCCCACCCTAACACCACCCTAACACCACCCTTCACCCTGTCCCACACCACCCTGCGCCCTGTCCCAACCTAACACCACCCTGCTCCCTGTCCCACCCTAACACCACCCTGCTCCCTGTTCCACCCTAACACCACCATGCTCTGTGTCCCACCATAACACCACCCTAACACCACCCTGCTCCCTTTACCACCCTAACACCACCCTAACACCACCCTAACTTCACCCTACTTCCTGTCCCGCCCTAACACCACCCTGCTTCCTTCCCACCTAACACCACCCTGCTCCTGTCACCCTAACACCACCCTGTTTCTGTCCCACCTAACACCACCCTGCTCCCTTCCCACTAACACCACCCTAACACCACCCTGCTCCCTGTCCCATCTAACACCACTAACACCACCCTGCTCCCTGTCCCAACCCTAACACCACCCTGCTCCCTGTCCCATCCTAACACCACCCTAACACCACCCTTCCCCCTGTCCCACCCTAACACCACCCTGCCCCATGTCCCACCCTAACACCACCCTGCTCCCTGTCCCACCCTGTCCACCCTAACACCACCCTAACACCACCATGTCCCACCCTAACACCACCCTGTCCCATCCTAACACCACCCTCCTCCCTTTCCCACCCTAACACCACCCTGCTCCCTGTCTCACCCTAACACCACCCTCTCCCCTGTCCCCTCCTAACACCACCCTAACACCACCCTGCTCCCTGTACCACCCTAACACAACCCTGCTCCCTGTCCCACCCTATCAACACCCTGCTCCCTGTACCACCCTAACACCACCCTGTCCCCTTTCCCACCCTAACACCACCCTTCACCCTGTCCCACTCTAACACCACCCTCCCCCCTGTCCCACCCTAACACCACCCTTCTCCCTGTCCCACCCTAACACCACCCTGCTCTCTGTCCCACCCTAACACCACCCTGCTCCATGTCCCACCCTAACACCACCCTGCTCCCTGTCCCACCCTAACACCACCCTGTCCCACCCTAACACCACCCTAACTCCACCATGTCCCACCCTAACACAACCCTAACACCACCCTGTCCCACCCTAACACCAGCCTGCTCCCTGTCCTACCCTAACACCACCCTGCTCCTGTCCCACCCTAAAACCACCCTGCTACCTGTCCCATCTAATACCACCCTAACACCACCCTGGTTCCTGTACCACCCTAACACCACCCTTCTCCCTGTCCCACCCTATCACCACCCTGCTCCCTGTCCCACCCTAACACCACCCTGTCTCCTTCCACCCTAACACAACCCTGTCCACCCTAACACCACCCTGCTTTGTCCCACCTTAACACCACACTTTCCCTTGTCCCAGCCTAACACCACCCTAACACCACCCTGCTCCCTGTCCCACCCTAACACAACCCTGCTCCCTGTCCACCCTAACACAACCCTGTTTCCTGTCCCACGCTAACACCACCCTATCCCCTGTCCCACCCTAACACCACCCAGCCCCCTGTCCCACCCTAACCCCTAACACCACCCTGCTCCCTGTCCATTCCGAACACCACCCTGCTCCCTGTCCCACCCTAACACCAACCTAACACCACCCTTTTCCCTGTCCCAACCTAACACTACCCTGCTCCCTGTCCCACCCTAACACCACCCTAACACCAACCTTCTCCCTGTTCCACACCACCCTGCACCCTGTCCCAACCTTACACCACCCTACTCCATGTCCCGCCCTATCACCACCCTTTTTCCTGTCCCAACCTAACACCACCCTTTTCTCTGTCCCACCCTAACACCACCCTGCTCCCTCTCCCACCCTAACAACACCCTTCGCCCTGTCCCGCCCTAACACCACCCTGCTCCCTGTCCAACCCTAACACCACCCTGCTCCCTGTCCCACCCTAACACCACCCTGCTCCCTGTCCCACCCTAACACCACCCTAACACCACCCTAACACCACCCTGATCCCTGTACCACCCATCACACCACCCTGCTCCCTGTCCCACCCAAACACCACCCTACTCCCTGTCCAACCCTAACACCACCCTTGTTCCTGTCCCATCCTAACATCACCTAACCCACCCTTTCCTGTCACCCTTTAACACCACCCTGCCCTGTCCCACCAACACCACCTGCTCCTTCTACCCTGTCCCACCCTAACACCACCCCAACACCACTATGTCCCACCCTAACACCACCCTGTTCCATCCTAACACCACCCTCCTCCTTTTCCCACCCTAACACCACCTGTTCCCTGTCTCACCCTAACACCACCCTCTCCCTGTCCCCCTAACACCACCCTAACACCACCCTGTCCCCACCACCCTAACACAACCCTGCTCCCTGTCCCACCCTATCAACACCCTGCTCCCTGTACCACCCTAACACCACCCTTCCCTTTCCCACCCTAACACCACCCTTTCACCCTCCCACTCTAACACCACCCTCTGTCCCACCCTAACACCACCCCTCTGCCCACCTAACACCACCCTGCTCTGTCCCATTAACACCACCCTGCCCATGTCCCACCCAACACCACCCTGCTCCCTGTACCACCCTAACACCACCCTCCACCCAACACCACCCTAACTCCACCATGTCCCACCCTAACACAACCCTAACACCACCCTGTCCCACCCTAACACCAGCCTGCTCCCTGTCCCACCTTAACACCACCCTGCTCCCTGTCCCACCCTAAAACCACCCTGCTACCTGTCCCATCCTAATACCACCCTAACACCACCCTGCTCCCTGTACCACCCTAACACCACCCTTCTCCCTGTCCCACCCTATCACCACCCTGCTCCCTGTCCCACCCTAACACCACCCTGTCCCCTTTCCCACCCTAACACAACCCTGTCCCACCCTAACACCACCCTGCTCCCTGTCCCACCCTAACACCACACTTCCCCTGTCCCAGCCTAACACCACCCTAACACCACCCTGCTCCCTGTCCCACCCTAACACAACCCTGCTCCCTGTCCCACCCTAACACAACCCTGCTCCCTGTCCCACGCTAACACCACCCTATCCCCTGTCCCACCCTAACACCACCCAGCCCCTGTCCACCCAACCCCAACACCACCCTGTCCCTGTACATCCGAACACCACCCTGTCCTTCCCACCCTAACACCAACCTAACACCACCCTTTCCCTGTCCCAACCTAACACTACCCTGCTCCCTGTCCCACCCTAACACCACCCTAACACCAACCTTCTCCCTGTTCCACACCACCCTGCACCCTGTCCCAACCTTACACCACCCTACTCCATGTCCCGCCCTATCACCACCCTTTTCCCTGTCCCAACCTAACACCACCCTTTTCTCTGTCCCACCCTAACACCACCCTGCTTTTTCTCCCACCTAACAACACCCTTCGCCCTGTCCCCCAACACCACCCTCTCCCTGTCCAACCCTAACACCACCCTGCTCCCTGTCCCACCCTAACACCACCCTGCTCCCTGTCCCACCCTAACACCACCCTAACACCACCCTAACACCACCCTGATCCCTGTACCACCCATCACACCACCCTGCTCCCTGTCCCACCCAAACACCACCCTACTCCCTGTCCAACCCTAACACCACCCTGCTCCCTGTCCCATCCTAACATCACCCTAACACCACCCTGCGCCCTGTCCCACCCTAACACTACCCTGCTCCCTGTCCAATCCTAACACCACCCTGCACCCTGTCCCACCCTAACACCACCCTGCTCCATGTCCCACCCTAACACCACCCTGCTCCCTGTCCCACCCTAACACCAGCCTGCTCCCTTTCCCGCACTAACACCAGCCTGCTCCCTTTCCCACCCTATAAACACCCTGCTCCCTGTCCCACCCTAACAACCCCTGTCCTTTCCCACCCTAACACCACTCCTGTCACCCTAACACCACCTCTTCTCCCTGTCCCACCCTAACACAACCGCTTCGTCCCACTAACACCACCCTGCCTCCCTGTCCCACCCTAACACCACCCTGCTCCCTGTCCCACCCTAACACCACCCTGCTCCCTGTCCCACCCTAACCCCTAACACCACCCTGCTCCCTGTCCATTCCTAACACCACCCTGCTCCCTGTCCCACCCTAACACCACACTAACACCACCCTTTTCCCTGTCCCACACCACCCTGCTCCCTGTCCCAACCCTATCACCACCCTGCTCCCCTCCCACCCTAACACCACCCTAACACCACCCTGCGCCCTGCCCACCCTAACACTACCCTGCTCCCTGTCCAACCCTAACACCACTCGCCTCACCTAACACCACCGTGCTCCATGTCACCCAACACCACCCTGCTCCTGTCCCACCCTAACACCAGCCTGCTCCTGTCCCGCACAACACCAGCCTCTTCCTGTCCCACCCTAACACCACCCTAACACTACCCTCCCACCTAACACCACCCTAACACCACCATGTCCCACCCTAACACCACCCTAACACCAACCTGTCCCACCTAACACCACCTCTCCCAGTCCCACTAACACCACCGTCCCCTGTCCCACCTTAACACCGCCTGTTCCCTGTCCCATCCTAACACCACCCTAACGCCACCCTGCTCCCTGTACCACCCCAACACCACCCTGCTCCCTGTCCCACCCTAACACCACCCTGTCCCTGTCCCACCAACCACCTGCTCCCTTTCCACCCTATAAACACCCTGTTCTTCCCACCCTAACACCACCCTGTCCCCTTTCCCACCCTAACACCACCCTGTCCCACCCCAACACCACCCTTCTCCCTGTCCCACCCTAACACAACCCTGCTCCCTGTCCCACCCTAACACCACCCTGCTCCCTGTCCCACCCTACCCCAACACCACCCTGTTCCTATTCCTAACACCACCCTGTCCTGTCCCACCTAACACCACACTAACACCACCCTTTCCCCTGTCCCACACCACCCTGCTCGCTGTCCCAACCTAACACCACCCTACTCCCTGTCCCGCCCTAACACCACCCTCCCCCTGTCCCAACCTAACACCACCCTGCTTCCTGTCCCACCCTAACACCACCCTGCTCCCTGTCCCACCCTAACACCACCCCGCTCCCTGTCCCACCTAACACCACCCTAACACACCCTGCTCCTTCCCACCCTAACACCACCCTGCTCCCTGTCCCACCCTAACACCACCTAACACCACCCTTCCCTGTCCCACTAACCCACTCCCCGTCCCACCTAACACCACCCTGTTCCTGTCCCACCCTGTCCCACTAACACCACCCTAACACCACCCTGTCCAACCCTCCACTAACACCACCCTCCCCTTCCACCCTAACACCACCCTGGTCTCTGTCCCACCCTAACACCACCCTCTCTGTCCCTCCCAACACCACCCTAACACCACCCTGCTCCCTGTACCACCCTAACACACCGTCTTCCCACCCTAACACCACCACTCTAACACCCCAACACCACCCCCCCCTCCCACCAACACCACCTCTTTCCACCCTAACACCACCCTGCTCCCCTGTCCCACCCCTAACACCACCTCTTCTCTGTCCACCCTAACACCACCCTGCCCCCGTCCCACCCTAACACCACCTGTCCCACCCTAACACCACCTAAACTCCACCCTAACCCCCAACACCTGTCCCACCCTAACACCACCCCGCTCCTGTCCCACCCTAACACCCACCCTGTTCCTGTCCCACCCTAACACCACCCCGTTCCTGTCCCACCCTAATACCACCCTAACACCACCCTGTCCCCCCACCCTAACACCACCCTGCTCCCCGTCCCACCCCTAACCCCCTGCTCCCTCCCCCACCACACCCAACACCGTCCCACCCTAACACCACCCTTCCCTGTCCCCCAACACCACCCCTCTCCTGTCCCACCAACACCACCCACACCACCCCTGCCGCCCCTCCCACCCAACACCACCCTGTCCTGTCCCACCCAACACCACCCTGCTTCCTGTCCCACCCACCCACCCAACACCACTCCACCCAACCACCGACCCCCTGTCCCACCCTAACACCACCCTCCACCTGTCCCACCCAACACCACCTGTTCCCTGTCCACCCTAACACCACCCTGTCCCTGTCCCACCCTAACACCGCCCTGTCCCTGTCCCACCCTAACACCACCTGACCACCAACCCCTGTCCCACCTTAACACCACCCTGCTCCCTGTCCACCCTAACACCACCCTGCTTCCTGTCCCACCCTAAAACCACCCTTCTCCCTGTCCCACCCCTAACACCACCCTTGCTCCTGTCCCACCAACACCACCCCTCCCTGTCCACCTACACCACCCTGCCCTGTCCCACCCTAACACCACCCTACACCCCCTGTCCCACCCTAACACTACCCTGCGCCTCTGTCCCACCCTAACACCACCCTGCTCCCCGTCCCACCCTAACACCACCAGCTTCCCTGTCCACCCTAACACCACCTGCTCCTGTCCACCCTAACACCACCCTGCTCCTGTCCAACTCAACACCACCCTAACACCCGCTCCTGTCCACCCTAACACCACCCTGCCCCCCTCCACCAACACCCCCTGTTTCCACCCTAACACCACCTGCTCTGTCCCACCCTAACACCACCCTGCTCCTGTCCCACCAACACCCCCTTCCACCCAACACCACCCTTCCGTCCCACCCAACACCACCCTGCTCCCTTCACTAACCCACCCGTCTTTCCACCAACACACCCTGCTCCTTCACCCTAACACCACCCTGCTCCCTGTCCCACCCTAACACCACCCTCGCTCCTTCCCACTAACACCACCCTAACACCACTCCCACCCTTAACACCACCCTCTAACCCGGTCCCACCGAACACACACCTGCTCTTGTCCCACCAACACCACCTGTACCCCCCACACCTGTCCAACCCCTAACACCTTCCTTCCACCCAACACCACCCTGTCCCTGTCCCACCCTAACACCACCCTGCGCCTCGTCCCACCCTAACACCACCCTGCTCCCTGTCCCACCCTAACACCACCCTGCTCCTCCCACCTAACACCACCCTAACACCACCCTTCTCCCTGTCCCACCACCACCCTGCACCCTGTCCCAACCAACACACCTTCCTGTCCCGCCCTAACACCACTGTCCTGTCCCACCCTAACACCACCCTTCTCCCTGTCCCACCTAACACCACCCTCTCTTCCCACCCTAACACCACCCCCCCACAACACCACCCTGTCCCTTCCCACCCTAAACACCACCCGCTCCCTGTCCCCCAACACCACCCTCTCCCTTCCCACCCTAACACCACCCTGCTCCCTGTCCCACCCTAACACCACCTACCACCACCTTCCCCTCCCACCCTTAACACCACCCTGCTCCCTGTCCCAACCCAACACCACCCTGCTCCCTGTCATTAACACCACCCTTTCCTGTCCCACTAACACCACCCCCCCCCCCCTAACACCACCCTGCTCCCTTCCCCCCAACACCCCCTGTCCCACACCACTTCCCACCAACCCCCCCTCCCACCAACACCACCCTGCTCCTGTCCCACCCTACCACCGCCTGTCCCACCCTAACACCACCCTGCTCCCGTCACCTAACACCCCTAACACCACCCTTCTCCCCCACACCACCCGCGCCCTGTCCCAACCTAACACCACCCTCCTCCTGTCCCACCCAACACACCCTGCTTCCTGTCCCACCCTAACACCACCCTGCTCCCTGTCCCACCCAACACCACCTAACACACCCTGCTCCTTCCACTAACACCACCCTGCTCCCTTCCCACCTAACACCACCCTGCTCCTGTCCCACCCAACACCACCCCTCCCTGTCCCACCTAAACCACCTAACACCACCCTGCTCCCTGTCCCACCTAACACCACCTTCCCTTCCCGCCCCCCACACCACCCTGCTGTCCCAACCAACCCCCACGTCCCACCCAACACCACCCGTGCCCTGTCCCACCCTAACACCACCCTACCCTGTCCCACCCTAACACCACCCTGCTCCTGTCCCACCCAACACCACCACCCTGTCCCCCGCCACCCAACACCACCCTGTCCGTCCCACCCTAACACCACCCTAACACCACCCTCCTCCCTTCCCACCCCACCCTGTCTTCCCACCCTAACACCACCCTGCTCCCCTGTCCACCCTAACACCACCCTCTGCCCTTCCCACCCTAACACCACCCTGCTCCCTGTCCCACCCTAACACCACCCGCTCTGTCCCACCCAACACCACCCAACACCCCCTTCTAACACCACCCTTGCCCCTCCCACCCAACACCACCCTGCTTCCTCCCGCCCTAACCCACCCCGCCCCTCAACCCCTAACACCACGCTTTCTCCCCCCTAACACCACCCTGCCCTTCCCACCCAACACCACCCTGTCTGCCCAAACACCACCCACACCACCCCCCAACCCCCCCAACACCACCTCTCCTTCCCACCAACACCACCCTGCTCCCTGCCACCTAACACCACCCTGCTTCCTGTCCCACAAACCGTCCACCCCCCCCTCCTCACCCTAACACCACCCTCCTCCCCTTCCCACCCTAACACCACCCTGTTTCCCTGTCCCACCCAACACCACCCTGCTCCCTGTCCCACCCTAACACCACCCTGCTTCGTCCCACCCAACACCACCCTGCTCTCCTGTCCCGCCCTAACACCACCCTAACACCACCTCCCTCCTAACACCCCCTGCTCCTGTCACAACCTCCACTAACACCACCCTCGCTTGTCCCACCCAACACCACCCTGCCCCCTGTCCCACCCAACACCACCCACCTTCCCACCCTAACACCCACCCCCCCTTCCCCAACACCACCCCCTCTTCCCACCCTAACACCACCCTGCGTCCCACCCTAACACCACCCCCCTGTCCCACCCAACACCACCCTCCTGTCCCACCCTAAACCACCATAACACCACCCTTCCTGTCCCACCAACACCACCCTGCTCCCTGTCCCACCCTAACACCAGCCCTGCTCCCTGTCCCACCCTAACACCACCCTGCTCCCTGTCCCACCCTAACACCACCCTGCTCCCTTCCCACAACACCAAACACCCTGCTCCCGTCCCACCAACACCACCCTGCTCCCGGTCCCACCCTAATACCACCCTGTTTCCTGTCCCACCCTAACACCACCCTGCCCTTCCCCCAACACCCTCTGTCCCACCAACGCCCCCGACCAACCCACCCTGCTGCAAACACCACCCTCTGTCACAACCCCCTGCTCCCTCTTCCACTAACACCACTCCCTGTTCCGTCCCACCCTAACACCACCCTCTCACCTAACACATAACACACTGTCCCCTTCCCACCCAACCCACCCCCTCCCTTTCCCACCAATACCCCGCCCTGTCCACCAAACCACCCTTTCTCCCTCCCACCCAACACACCTGCCCTGTCCCACCTAACACCACCCTAACCCCTGCTCCCTGTCCCACCCTAACACCACCCTGCTCCCTGTCCCACCCTAACACCACCCTGCCCCCTGTCCCACCCAACACCACCCTTCCTTCCCACCCACCACCCTCCTTCCCAACACCACCCCGCTCCCTGTCCCACCCTAACACCAAACACCACCCTGCTCCTCCCACCCAACACCACCCGTCTTCCCACCCTAACACCACCAACACCACCCTGTCCCTTCCCACCCAACACCACCCTGCCCCCTTTCCCACCTAACACCACCCTGCTCCCTGCCCCCCCCAATCCCATAACACCACCCTTGCTCCTGTCCCACCCTAACACCACCCTGCTCCCCTGTCCCACCCAACACCACCCTGCTCCCTCCCACCCTAACACCACCAACACCACTGTCTGTCCCACTCCTAACACCACCCCTCCCCTTCCCACCAACACCACCCACCCTTCCCACCCAACACCACCCTGCTCTTCCCACCCTAACACCACCCTGCTCCGTCCCACCCAACACCACCCGCTCCTGTCCCACCCAACACCACCCTGCTCCCTTCCCACCCAACACCCCCTCTTCCCTGTCCCACCCTAACACCACCCTCGCTCCCTGTCCCACCCAACGCCACCCAACACCACCTTCCCCCCAACACCACCCTGCTCCCTGTCCCACCCTAACACCACCCCTGCTCCCTGTCCCACCCAACACCACCCTCCCTTCCCACCCTAACACCACCCTGCTCCCTGTCCCACCCTAACACCCCCCTGCTCCCTTCCACCAACACCACCCTGCCCCTTCCACCCAACACCACCCTAACACCACCCTGCGCCCTGTCCCACCCTAACACCACCCTGCTCCTGTCCCCCTAACACCACCCGCTCCCGTCCCACCCAACACCACCTATCCCCTGTCCCACCCTAACACCCCCTGTTCCCGTCCCACCTAACACCACCCCTCCTTCCGCCCAACACCACCCAACACCACCTTTCATACACCCCCTCCCAACCCAACACCACCCTTCCCCCAGTCCCACCCAACACCACTGTTCCTGTCCCAACCTAACACCACCCTTTTCCCCTGTCCCACCCTAACACCACCCCTGCTCCCCTTCCCACCCTAACACCACCCTGCTCCCTTTCCCCAACACCACCCTGCCCCTCCCAACACCACCCTCCCTGTCCACCCAACACCACCCTGCCCCCGTCCACCCTAACACCACCCCTGCCCTGTCCCACCCAACACCACTCCCTCCCTTCCACTAACACCACCCTCCTCCCCCACTAACACCACCCCGTCCCCTGTCCCCCCAACACCACCACCACCCTCTTTCCCCTAACACCACTCCTTCCACAACACCACCCTTCTCCCTGTCCCACTACACCACCCTGTCTTCCCACAACACCACCCTTCCCACCCTAACACCACCCGCCCTGTCCCACCTAACACCACCTGCTCCGTCCCACCCTAACACCACCCTGCCCTGTCCCACCCAACACCACCCTGTCCCTGTCCCACCCTAACACCACCCTGCTCCCTGTCCCACCTCCTAACACCACCCTGCTCCCTGTCCCACCCTAACACCACCCTGCTCCCTGTCCACCAACACCACCCACCCCCTCCCCCACCTAACACCACCCTGCTCCCTGTCCCACCCTAACACCACCCTGCTCCCTGTCCCACCTAACACCACCCTGTGCCCTTCCCACCCTAACACCACCCTGCTCCCTGTCCCACCCAACACCACCCCCCTGCCCCTTCCCACCCTAACACCACCCTCGCCTTCCCACCCTAACACCACCCCTTTTTCCCTGTCCACCCAACACCACCCCGCCCCCTTCCCACACACCACCCTCTCCCTGTCCCACCAACACCACCCTCTCCCCTAACACCACCCTAACCCCCCTTCCCACCCAACACCACCCCGCTCCCTGTCCCACCCTAACACCACAACCCTTCTCCTTCCCACCAACACCAACACCACCTCTCCCTGTCCCACCCTAACACCACCCTGCTCCCTGTCCCACCCAACACCACCTTCTTCCCCCCAACACCACCCTGCTAACCTCCCCTGCTCCCCTGTCCCACCCTAACACCACCCTGCTTCCCTGTCCCACCCTAACACCACCCATCCGACCAACACCACCCTGTCCCTGTCCCACCCAACACCACCTGCTTCCCTGTCCCACCCTAACACCACCCTCACACCTTCTCACCACCCTGCTCCTGTCCCACCTAACACCACCCTGCTCCCTGTCCCGACCTAACACCACCCTGCTCCCCTTCCCACCCTAACACCACCCCTGTCCCACCCAACACCACCCTGCTCCCGTCCCACCAACACCACCCCTGCTCCCTGTCCCACCTAACACCACCTGCTCCCCTTCCCACCCTAACACCACCCTGCCCCTTCACCCTAACACCACCCTAACACCACCCTCACCCCTACCCTCCCACCAACACCACCCTGCTCCCCGTCCCACCCTAACACCACCCTCCTCCCTTCCCACCCTAACCCGCCCTGCCCCCGTCCCACCCTAACACCACCTACCGTCCAACACCACCCCTTACAACACCACCCTGCTCCCTGTCCCACCCAACACCCACCCTGCCTTCCCACCCTAACACCACCCTGCTCCCTGTCCCACCCTAACACCACCCTGTCCCCTGTCCCACCCTACCTCCACCCAACACCACCCTTTCTCCCTGTCCCACCCTAACACCACTCCCTGCTTTCCCTGTCCCACCCTAACACCACCCTGTCCATGTCCCCCCTAACACCCCCTGCTCCTGTCCCACCCTAACACCACCTGTCCCACCCTAACACCACCCACACCCTGTCCCACCCCTAACACCACAACCCACCCTGTCCCACCCAACACCACCCTGCTCCCTCCCACCCTAACACCACCCGCTCTCCTGTCCCACCAACCCACCCCGCCTTCCCACCCAACACCCTAACACCACCCGCCCCTCCCACCCTAACACCACCCTGCTCCCGTCCCACCAACACCACCCTCCCCCGTCCCACCCAACACCACCCCCCCTCATCCCACCCTAACACCACCCTGCTCCTGTCCCACCCTAACACCACCCCTTTCCCTGTCCCACCCTAATACCACCCTAACCCCTGCTCCACCCTAACACCACCCTTTTCCC
This sequence comes from Salmo salar, assembly GCF_905237065.1. Taxonomy (NCBI): domain Eukaryota; kingdom Metazoa; phylum Chordata; class Actinopteri; order Salmoniformes; family Salmonidae; genus Salmo; species Salmo salar. The sequence goes on along the minus strand of NC_059459.1, from coordinate 48,347,938 downwards.
TGTCCCACCCTAACACCACCTACTCCTGTCACTAACACCACCTGCTTCCCTGTCCCACCCAACCCACCACCCTCTCCCCTGTCCCCCCGAACACCACCCTGCTCCCCGTCCCCTAACACCATCCTAACACCACCCTGTTCCCTTTCCCACCCTAACGCCACCCTGCTCCCTTCCCACCCTAACCCACCCTAACACCACCCTCACTGTACCCCCCCCCCCCAACACCACCTGCTCCCTGTCCCACCCAACACCACCCTTCCCCCTGTCCACCCAAACACCACCCTTTCCCTGTCCTACCTAACACCACCCTCCTTCCTAACACCACCCTCTTCCTCCTAACACCACCCCTCCGTCCCACCCTAACACCACCCTGCTTCTGTCCCACCTAACACCACCCCGTTCCTGTCCCACCCTAACACCACCCTAACACCACTCTGCTCCCTGTCCGGCCCTAACACCACCCTGCCCCCTGTCCCACCCAAACACCACCCTGCTCCCTGTCCCACCCTAACACCACCCTGCTCCCTGTCCCACCCTAACACCAACCTACACCCTGTCCCACCCTAACACCACCCTTCTCCCTGTCCCACCCTAACACCACCCTGCCCTTCCACCCTAACACCACCCTGCTCCCTGTCCCACCTAACACCACCCTGTTCCCTTCACAACACCACCCTGCTCCTCCACAAACCACCCTCTTCCTGTCCCACCCAACACCACCCAACCTGTCCACCCTAACACCACCCTAACCCCCCCACCCAACACCAAACCCTTCCACCTAACACCACCTACCGCCCACCAACACCACCCTGCTTCCACCCTAACACCACCTCCCTTGTCCCACCCCAACACCACCTCCCTGTCCCACCTAACACCACCCTAACCTTCCCCCCAACCCCCCCTGTCCCACCCTAACACCACCCTGCCTTCCCACCTAACACCACCTGTCCCACTACACCACCCACCCTGTCCCACCCTAACACCACCCTGCACGCTCCCCCACCCTAACACCACCCTGTCCCTGTCCCACCCCCAACACCACCCTGCTCCTCCCACCCTAACACCACTAACACCACCCGCTCCTGTCCACCCAACACCACCCTGCTCCCTGTCCCACCCCAACACCACCCTGCTCCCTGTCCCACCTAACACCACCCCGCCCTGTCCCACCCCAACACCACCTGCCCCCGTCCCACCACAACACCACCCTCTTTCCCCCTAACACCACCCTGCTCCCTGTCCCACCCTAACACCACCCGCTCCTTCCCACCCAACACCACCCTATCCCCTGTCCCACCCTAACACCACCCTCTCCTGTCCCCCCAACCCTAACACCACCCTGCTCCCTGTCCACCCCTAACACCACCCTCTCCTGTCCACCCTAACACCACCCAACACCATTTGCCCCTGTCCCCAACACCACTGCTCTGTCCCAACCACAACACACTCCCAACCACCCTGCTCCCTCCCACCCTAACACCACCCTGCCCTGTCCCACCTTACCACCCCCCTGCCCTGTCCCAACACCACCCTTTCCCTGTCCCACCCTAACACCACCCTCTCCCTCTCCCACCTAACACACTTCCCCACAACACCACCCTGCTCCCTTCCCACCCTAACACCACCCCTCCCGTCCCACCTAAACCCGCTCCAACACCACCCTGCTCCCTGTCCCACCCTAACACCACCCTGCCCCTGCCCCCTAACACCACCCTGCTCCCTGTCCCACCCTAACCCACCCTGCTCCCTGTCCCACCCTAACACCCCCAACACCACCCTGCGCCCGTCCACCCTAACACCACCCCTGCTCCCTGTCACCAACACCACCCTGCCCCTGTCCCACAACCCACCCTCTCCCTGTCCCGCCTAACACCACCCTCTCTTCCACAACACCACCCTACCTCCCTGTCCACCCTAACACCACCCTAACTCCACGTCCCATAACACCACCCAACTCTCCTGTCCCACCCTAACACCACCCTGCTCCCTGTCCCACCTAACACCACCCTGTCCCTTCCCACCCTAACACCACCCTGTCCCCTGTCCCACCCTAACACCACCCTGCTCCACCAACACAACCACCAACACCACCCAACACCACTGCTCCACCTAACACCACCCTGCTCCGCCCCACTCCCACCCTAACACCACCCCGCCCCTGTCCCCACCCACCAAACACCACCTCTTCCCTGTCCACTAACACCACCCTGTCTCCCACCCTACACCCTGTCCCCCTCCACTAACACCACCCTAACACCCCTGCTTGTCCCACCCTAACACCACCCTTTCCCCTCCACCCAGCCTCTAACACCTCCCGCTCTTCCACCCTAACACCACCTGTTCAACACTCCCGTCCCACCCAACCCACCCTGCTCCCTGTCCCACCCAACCACCCTGCCCCTGTCCCACCAACACCACCCTACTCCTGTCCCACCCTAACACCACCCTGCAACACCCTGTCCCACCCTAACACCACCCTTCCCCCCTCCCACCTAAACACCACCCCTGCTCCCTGTCCCACCCTAACACCACCCGCTTCCCTGTCCCACCCTAACACCACCTGCCCCTTCCACCCTAACACCACCCTGCTCCCTGTCCCACCCCAACACACAACACCACCTCAACACCACCCTGCGCCCTTCCCACCCTAACACCACCCTGTCCCTGTCCACCCTAACACCACCCTGTTCCCGTCCACCCTAACACCACCCTGACCTCCGTGTCCCACCCAACACCACTAACCACCGTCCTTTCCCACCTAACACCACCTTTCTCCCCCCCGCCCCTGTCCCACCCAACACCACCCTGTCCTGTCCCACCCTAACACCACCCTAACACCACCCTGCTTGTCCCACCCAACCCCACCTGTTCCCTGTCCCACCCTAACACCACCCTCTGTACCCTAACCCACCTGTCCCCCCCTAACACCACCCGCTCCTGTCCCACCTAACACACAACACCACCCTGCTCCCTGTCCCACCTAACACCACCCTTTCCCCGTCCCACCCTTACACCACCCAACCCAACCCTTCCCACCCAACACCACCCTGACCCTGTCCCACCCTAACACCACCCTGCTCCCTGTCCCACCCTAACACCACCCTGCTCCCCTCCACCCAACACCACCCTAACACCACTCCACCCCCCCCACCCTAACACCACCCTGCCTTCACCCAACACATCTGTCCCACCCAACACCACCCTCCGTCACCCAACACCACCCTGCTCCCTGTCCCACCCAACACCACCCCGCTCCCGTATCCCCACCTGCCCGTCCCCCAACTTCCGTCCACCCTAACACCACCCCTCCTTCACTAACACCACCTGCCCCTGCCACCCAACACCACCCTCCTCCTCCCACCAACACCACCCTAACACCACCCTGCTCCCCCACCCCCACCCTAACACCACCCTGCTCCCTTCCCACCCTAACACCACCTGCCCCTGTTCCACCTAACACCACCCTGCTCCGTCCCACCCTAACACCACCCTAACACCACCCCGCTCCCTGTCCCACCCTAACACCACCCTTCCCTCCCACTAACACCACCCCCCGTCCTACCCAACACCACCCTGCTCCCTGTCCCACCCCAAACACTGTCTCCACCAACCCAACACCCCTCCCTCCCACCCAACACCACCCCGCTCTTCCCACCAACCCACCTGCTCCCTGTCCCACCCTAACACCACCCGCTCCCTGTCCCACCCACCACCTGCCTCCCGCCCAACACCACCCTGCCCCTGTCCACTAACACCACCCGAACACCCTGTCCCACAACACCACCCCCCCCCTGTCCCACCAACACCACTGCCCCTTCACCCTAACACCACCCTGTCCCCCCTAACACCACCCTAACACCACCCGTTCCCTGTCCCACACCAACACCACCCTTTCCCCTGTCCCACCCTAACACCACCCTGCTCCCTGTCCCACCCTAACACCACCCTGCTCCGTCACCACCTAACACCACCCTCTCCCTGTCCCACAACACCACTCCTGCTCCCTGTCCCACCTAACACCACCCTCCCCTGTCCCACCCTAACACCACCCTTCTCCCCCTGTCCCACCCCCCCCCTCCAACACCACCCTGTCCCTGTCCCACCAACACCACCCTGCTCCCTGTCCCACCCAACACCACCCTCTCCTGTCCCACCCTAACACCACCCTGCTCCCCGACCCCCTGTTCCCCGTCCCCACCCAACACCACCTGCTCCTGTCCCACCCTAACCCCTGGTCCTGTCCCACCCACCCCCTGCTCCCTGTCCCACCCTAACCCACCCTGCGCCTTCCCACCCCAACACCACCCTTTGTCCCACCCTAACCCACCCTGTCCTGTCCCACCCTAACACCACCCTTTCTGTCCCACCCTAACACCACACATCCCTCCCACCAACACCACCCGCCCCCCTGTCCCACCTAACACCACCCGCTCCCTGTCCCACCCTAACACCACCCTGCTCCCCTGTCCCACCCTAACACCACCCTGCTCCCTCCCACCCAACCCCCTCTACCACCCTTCCCCTCACCAACACCCCCCCTGTCCCACCAACCCCCCCTGCACCCTTCCCACCCTAACACCACCCTGCTCCCGTCCCACCCCAACACCACCCTGCGCCCCCCAACCCACCCGCTCCATTAACACCCTCTCTCCACACACCACCCTAACACCACCCTGCTCCCTGCCCACCCAACACCACCCTGCTCCCCCCCCCTAACACCACCCTACGTACACCCACCTTCACCCTAACACCACCCTGCTCCTGTCCCACCCTAACACCACCCTGCTTCCTTGTCCCAACCTAACACACCCTCCTCCACACACCCTCCACCCTAACACCACCCTGCCCCGCACCTAACACCACCCCCCTAACACCACCCTGCTCCTCCTAACACCACCTCCCTGTCCCACCCACCCCCCCCCCCCCTAACACCACCTGCTCCCACACACCCTGCCCGTCCCACCCCAACACCACCCTGCTCCCTGTCCCACCCTAACACCACCCTCTCTGTCCCACCCTAACACCACCCTGCCCCTGTCCCGCCTAACACCACCTCACCCCCCTCCACAACCTTCCCTGTCCCACCCAACACCACCCATCCCTGTCCCACCCTAACACCACCCTCTCCCGTCCCACCCTAACACCACCCTAAACTCCTGTCCCACCCTACCACCACCCACACCACCCTGCCCCACCTAACACCACCCTGCGCCCTTGTCCCACCCTAACACCACCCTGCTCCCTGTCCCACTAACACCACCTTTTTAACCCACTTCCTCAACACCACCTGTCCCTTCCACCCACGCTCCTGTCCCACCCTAACCCACCCTGCTCCCTGTCCCACCCTAACACCACCCCCTCCCCACCTAACACCCCACACCCTTCCCTGTCCCCAACACCACCTGCTCCCTGTCCCACCCTAACACCACCACCACCCTGCTCCCTGTCCCACCCTAACACCACCCTCTCCCCTCCCCTACACCACCTGCTCCCTGACCCACCAACACCACCCTGTTCCCGTCCCACCCTAACACCACCCTGCTCCCTGTCCCACCCTAACACCCCAACACCACCCTGCTCCCTTCCCACCCTAACACCACCACGTCCCTCCCACCACCCTCTTGTCCACCCTAACACCACCTACCACCTGTCCCTGTCCACCCTAACACCAACCTGCTTCCCCCACCCTAACACCACCAACACCACCCTTCTTCCACACACCCAACACCACCTGCTCCCTGTCCCACCCTAACACCACCCTGCTCCCTCCTAACACCACCCTGCTCCATAACACCACCCTCCTCCACCAACACCACCCCTCCCTTGTCCACCCTAACCCCACCCTGCTCCCTGTCCCACCCCCACCCATCACTGTCCCGCCCTAACACCACCCTGTCCTGTCCCACCCTAACACCACCCTGCTCCCTGTCCCACCTAACACCACCCTAGCTCCTCCAACCCAAACACCACCTTCAGAACACCACCCTGCTCCCTGTCCCACCCTAACACCACCCTTTCCCACCCTAACACCACCCTCTCCCCAACACCACCCTGCTCCCCGTCCCTAACACCACCCTGTCCCCGTCCCACCCAACACCCAACACCCCCTCCCTGTCCCACCTAACACCACCCTGTCCCTGTCCCACCCTAACACCACCCCTGCTCCCTGTCCCACCCTAACACCACCCTGCCCCTGTCCCACCCAACACCACCCAACCTCCCTACCCCCAACACCACCCTTCCCCTGTCCCACCCTAACACCACCGCTCCTCTCCCACCCTTAACACCACCCTGCTCCCTCAAACACCACCCTGCTTCCCTGTCCCACCCTAACAACACCCTAACACCACCCCCCGCGCCTGTCCCACCAACACCACCCCGTTCCTGTCCCACCCTAACACCACCCCCCTGCACCCCCCAACACCACCTGCTCCCTCCCACCAACACCACCCTGCCCCCTGTCCACCTAACACCACCCTGTTCCCTGTCCCACCCTAACACCACCCTGAACCCCTGTCCACCAACACCACCCCTGCCCCCCCCACCCTAACACCACCCTTGCTTCCCCTGTCCCACCCTAACACCACCCTGCTCTGTCCCACCTAACACCACCCTCTCCTGTCCCCCAACACCACCCGTCCCACCCAACACCACCCTGCCCCCGTCCCACCTAACACCACCTGCTCCCGCCCACCCAACACCACCCCCCCCACCCAACCCCCCAACACCACCCCGCCTGTACCCAACCCACCCCGCTTCCCTGTCCCACCCTAACACCACCCTGCTCCCCGTCCCACCCTAACACCACCGCCCTGTCCCACCCTAACACCACCCCGCTCCCTGTCCCACCAACACCACCCGCTCCCCTGTCCCACCAACACCACCCTTCCTCCCCCTAACACCACCCAACACCCTCCCACCCTAACACCACCTACCCCCCCGTCCCACCTAACACCACCCTGTCCCTCCCAAACACCCCGCCCCCACCCTAACACCACCCTGCTCCCTTCCCACCCTAACACCACCCTGCCCTCCCCCACCACCACCCACCCCCCTAACACCACCCCGTCCCCTAACACCACCCTGCTCCCTGTCCCACCCTAACACCACCCTACTCTGTCCACCTAACCCACCCTGCTTCCCTGTCCCACCCTAACACCACCCTCCCCTTTCCCACCCTAACACCACTGCCCCTGTCACCACACCTAACACCACCCTGCTCCCCTTCCAAACACCACCCTGCTCCCTGTCCCACCAACACCACCAACACCACCCTGCCCCGTCCCACCCAACACCACCCTCCCCGGTCCCACCAACACCACCCTGCTCCCGTCCCACCCTAACACCACTCTACCCTGTCCCACCCTAACACCACCCTGCTCCCTTCCACCTAACACCACCCTGCTCCCTCCCACCCTAACACCACAACACCACCCCTACACCTAACACCACCCTGCTCCCTGTCCCACAACACCACCCTGCTCCCTGTCCCACCCTAACACCACCCTCGTCCCACCCTAACACCACCCTGCTCCCCACCCTAACACCACCCCGCCCCTTCCCACCCAACACCACCCTGCTCCCTGTCCCACCCTAACACCACCCTACCCCTTCCCACTAACACCACCCAACCCTTCCCTTCCACCTAACACCACCCTGCTCCTGTCCCACCCTAACACCACCCGCTCCCTCCCACCCTAACACCACCTGCTCCCGTCCCACCCTAACACCACTGTCCCACCCCCCTGTCCCACCCAACACCACCCTTCCCCCGTCCACAACACCACCCGCTCCCTTCCACCTAACACCACCGCTCCTGTCCACCTAACACCACCCTGCTCCCGTCCCACCCAACACCACCCAACACCACCTCCCCACACCACCCCACTAACACCACCCCGCTCCCTGTCCACTACACCACCCTGCTCTGTCCCACCCTAACACCACCCAACACCACCCTGCCCCTGTCCCACCCTAACACCACCCTGTCCTGTCCCACCCTAACACCACCCTGCTCCCTGTCCCACCCAACACCACCCTGCTTCCCTGTCCCACCCTAACACCACCCTACACCACCCTGCTCCCTCCCACCTAACCCACCCTGCCCCCTGTCCCACCTAACACCACCCAACACCACCCTGCTCCCCGTCCCCCCCTAACACCACCTGTCCCTGTCCCACCCTAACACTACCCTGCTCCCTGTCCCACCCTAACACCACCCTGCCCCCCTCCCACCAACACCACCCGCTCCCGTCCCACCCACTAACACCACCCTGCTCCCTGTCCCACCCAACACCACCCTGCTCCCTGTCCTACCCAACCCCTAACACCACCCCCCTTCCCACCCAACACCACCCTGCTCCCTGTCCCACCCTAACACCACCCTGCTCCCTTCCCACCCTAACACCACCCTGCTCCCTGTCCCACTAACACCACCCTGCTCCCGTCCCACCCTAACACCACTGTCTCCCGTCCCACCCTAACACCACCCTGCTCCCTGTCCCACCCTACACCACCCTGCTCCTGCCCGCCCAACCCACCTGCCCTGTCCCACCCAACACCACCCTACCCCTGCTCCCCCACCTAACACCACCCTGCTCCCTGTCCCACCCTAACACCACCCTGCTCCCCTGTCCCACCAACACCACCCTGCTCCTCCAAACACCTTCTACACCACCTCGTCACCCAACACCACCCGCTCCTTCCCACCCTAACACCACCCTGCTCCCTGTCCCACCCTAACACCACCCTGCTCCCTGTCCCACCCAACACCACCTTAACACCACCGCTCCCTTCCACCCAACACCACCCTGCTCCCTGTCCCACCTAACACCACCCTGCTCCCTGTCCCACCCTAACACCACCCTCTCCTGTCACCCAACACCACCCTGTCCCAACACCACCCAACACCTCCCCCCCAACACCACCCTGCTCCTGTCCCACCCTAACACCCACACCCCTGCTTCCCTGTCCCACCCTAACACCACCCTGCCCGGTCCCACCCAACACCACCCTAACACCCCCCTCCCTGTCCCACCCTAACACCACCCGCCCCCGTCCCACCCTAACACCTCCCGTCCCCTGTCCCACCCTAACACCACCCTGCTCCCTTCCCACCCAACACCACCCTGCCCCTGTACCACCTCTCCACCGACACCACCCTAACACCACCCCTCTCCCGTGTCCCACCTAACACCACCCTGCTCCCCTGTCCCACCTAACACACCCTGCTCCTGTCCCACCCTAACACCACCTGTTCCCTGTCCCACCCTAACACCACCCCCCAACACCACCCTGCTCTTCCCACCCTAACACCACCCTCTCTCCCACCCAACACCACCCCCCTGTCCCACCCTAACACCACCCTGTCCCCTTCCCACAACACCACCCTGCCTCCTTGTCCCACCCTAACACCACCCTGCCTGTCCCACCCTAACACCACCCCTGCTCCCTGTCCCACCCTAACACCACCCTGCTCCCTGTCCACCCTAACACCACCCTCATTGCTCCCTGTCCCACCCTAACACCACCCCGTCCCCTGTCCCACCCTAACACCACCCTGCTCCCCGTCCCACCCAACACCACCCTGCTCCGTCCCACCCTAACACCACCTCTCCCCTCCCACCCAACACCACCTCTCCCTGTCCCACCCTAACACCACCCTCACCCGTCCACAACACCACCCTGCTCCCTGTCCCCTAACACCACCCCGCTCCTTCCACCCTAACCCACCTAACACCACCCTTCTCCCCCTAACACCACCCTGTCTCCCTGTCCCACCCTAACACCACCCTGCTCCCCGTCCCACCCTAACACCACCCCTGTTCCCTGTCCACCCAACACCACCCGCCCTGTCCACCCTAACACCACCCCGCTCCCTGTCCCACCCTAACACCACCCTAACACCACCCTTCCCTCCCACCAACCCCCCTGCTCCCTTCCCACCCAACACCACCCTGCTCCCCTGTCCACCCAACACCACCCTGCCCCGTCCCACCTAACCCACCCTGCTCTGTCCCACCCTAACACCACCCTGCTCCCGTCACCCAACACCACCCTGCTCCTGTCCCACCCTAACACCACCCTCTCCCTTCCCACCCTAACACCACCCCGCTCCTTGTCCCACCCTAACAACACCCCCTGTCACCCAACACCACCCTGCTCCCTGTCCCACCCTAACACCACCCTGCTCCTGTCCCACCTAACACCACCCTAACACCCCTGCTTCCCACCACCTCAACACCACCCTCCTGTCCCACCTAACACCACCCTGTCCCTGTCCCACCCAACACCACCCCCCTCCTCCACCTAACCCACCCTGCCCCTCCCACCCAACACCACCCCTGCTCTGTCCCACCCTAACACCACCCTGCTCCGTGTCCCACCCTAACACCACCCTAACACCACCCTTCCCACCCAACACCACCTAACACCACCCCCCTAACACCACCCTGCTCCCCGTCCCACCCTAACACCACCCCGCTCCCCTGTCCCACCCTAACCCACCCACTCACCCCGTCCCCCAACCACACCACCCTTTCCACAACACCACCCTGCTCCTCCGTCCCACCCTAACACCACCCTGCTCCCCTCCCACCAACACCACCCCTGCGCCCTGTCCCACCCTAACACCACCCCCCTCCCCGTGCCCACCCAACACCAACCTCCCCACCCACCCTCCTGTCACAACACCACCCCCCCACCCCTAACACCACCTCTTCACCCTAACCCACCCCCCACCCTGTCCCACCCTAACACCACCCTGCTCCCCTGTCCCACCCTAACACCACCCTGCACCCTTTCCCACCAACACCACCCTGCTCCTTCCCACCCTAACACCACCCTGCTCCCTGTCCCAAACACCACCCTCCTACCCCCCTTCCCACCAACACCTCCTCACCCTAACCCACCCTGCTGTCCACCCCTAACACCACCCTGCCCCCGTCCACCAACACCACCTCCACCCTAACACCACCCTGCTCCCGTCCACCCTAACACCACCCCCTCCTTCCACCCTAACACCACCCTCTCCCCTTCCCACCCTAACACCACCCTGCTCCCTGTCCCACCTAACACCACCCTGCTCCCCGTCCCACCCTAACACCACCCTGCTCCCTGTCCCACCCTAACACCACCACCCCCCACCACCCTGTCCCCACCCTAACACCACCCCGCTCCCTGTCCCACCTAACACCACCCTGCTCCCTCCCACCCTAACACCACCCTACCCCCGTCCCACCCTAACACCACCCCGCTCCCTGTCCCACCCTAACACCACCACCCCTTTTCCCTGTCCCACCACCCCACCCACCCTATCCCTTCCACAACACCACCTGCTCGTCCCACCCTAACACCACCCTTCCCCGTCCCACCCTAACACCACCCCCCTCCTGTCCCACCCTAACACCACCCTGCCCTGTCCCACCCTAACACCACCCGCTCCCTGTCCCACCCTAACACCACCCACACCCTCCCCACCCAACACCACCCTGCACCCCCCGTCCCACCCTAACACCACCCTGCTCCCTGTCCCACCCAACACCACCCTGCTCCCTGTCCCACCCTAACACCACCCTGCTCCCTGTCCCACCCTAACACCACCCGCTCCCTGTCCCACCCTAACACCACCCTGCTCCCCTGTCCCACCTAACACCACCCTGCTCCCTGTCCACCTAACACCACCTGCTCCCTGTCCCACCCTAACACCACCCAACACCCTTCCCCGCCCCCACCCTGCACACCACCCTGCTCCTGTCCCACCCTAACACCACCCGTCGTCCCCACACCAAACCACCCTCTCACCCTAACACCACCCTGTCCCCCTTCCCACCCTAACACCACCCTGCTTCCCTGTCCCACCCTCACACCACCCTCCCACCCTAACACCACCCTCCCCACCCTAACACCACCCTGCTCCCTGTCCCACCCAACACCACCTGCTCCCCGTCCCACCAAACCACCCTTCTCTCTGTCCCACCCTAACACCACCCTGCTCCTGTCCACCACACCACCCTGCCACTAACACCACCCTGCTCCCTGTCCCACCCTAACACCACCCTGCTTCACCCTAACACCACCCTGCTCCCGTCCCACCCTAACACCACCCCGCTCCCTGTCCCACCCCAACACCACCCTGCCCCCTGTCCCACCCTAACACCACCCTAACACCCCACCCTAACACCCCCTGCCCTGTCCCACTAAACACCCCTGTTTCTCCCACCTAACACCACCCTGCCTCCCTGTCCCACCCTAACACCACCCGCTCCCTGTCCCCCCTAACACCACCTGCTCCCTTCCCACCCTAACACCACCCTGCTCCCTGTCCCACCCTAACACCACCCTGCTCCCCTGTCCCACCCCTAACACCACCCCTGCTTCCCTGTCCCACCCTAACACCACCCTGCTCCCTGTCCCACCCTAACACCACCCTAACACCACCTTCCCCTTGTCCAAACACCACCCTGCTCCTCCCACCAACACCACCCGACCCCACCCAACTTGTCCCACCACACCACCCTGCCTGTCCACCCAACACCACCTGGCTTTCCACCCTAACACCAACACCCTCTCTCAACACCACCCAACACACTCCCACCAACACCACCCGCTCCCTGTCCCACCCAACACCACCCGTCCCTGTCCCACCCTAACACCACCCGCTTCCCTGTCCCACCCTAACACCACCCTGCTCCCTGTCCCACCCTAACACCACCCCTTCCCACCCAACACCCCCCCCTGTCCACTAACACCACCCCGTTACCCCTGTCCCACCCTAACACCACCCTGCTCCTGTCCCACCCTAACACCACCCCGCTTCCCTCCCACCCTAACACCACCCCCCTGCTCCTCCCAACACCACCCTGCTCCTGTCCCACCCAACACCACCCTGCTCCCTGTCCCACCCTAACACCACCGCCCTTCCACCCCTAACACCACCCTGCTCCTGTCCCACCCTAACACCACCCTGCTCCCGTCCACCTAACACCACCCCTCACTAACACCACCCTCTCCCTTCCCACATAACACCACCCCTGCTCCCTGTCCCACCCAACACCACCCTGCACCCTGTCCCACCCCCTAACACCACCCGCTCCCTGTCCCACCTAACCCACCCACCCTCCCCCCCAACACCACCCTGCCCCTGTCCCACCCTAACACCACCCTGCTTCCTGTCCCACCCTAACACCACCCCAACACCACCTTCCCTGTCCCACCCACCCCCAACACCACCACCCTGCCCACCCACACCACCCTGCCCTGTCCCACCCTAACACCACCCTACTCCCCTGTCCCCCAACACCACCCTGCGCCCCTGTCCCACCCTAACCCACCCTGCCCCCCCACCCCTAACACCACCCTGCTCCTGTCCCACCTAACACCACACCACCCTGTACCCCCTACACCACCTGCTCCCACAACACCACCCACCTTACACCACCTTAACACCACCCTGCTTCCTGTCCCACCAACACCTAACACCACCCTGCTCCCTGTCCCGCCCTAACACCACCCTGCCCCCTGTCCCACCCAACACCACAACACCACCCTGACACCCCTTCCCACCCTAACACCACCCTGCTCCTGTCCCACCCTAACACCACCCTGTCCCTTCCCACCCTAACACCACCCTGCTCCCTGTCCCACTCCTAACACCACCCTCAATCCCACCCTAACACCACCCTTCCTGTCCCACCCTAACACCACCCTCCTTCCCCCCAACACCACCCTGCTCCCTGTCCCACCCTAACACCACCCTGCTCCCTGTCCCACCCTAACACCACCCTCTCCCTGTCCCACCCTAACACCACCCTAACACCACCCTGCTCCCTGTCCCACCACCACCAACACCCCTGCCCCTACACCCTGCTCTCTGTCCCACCCTAACACACCCTGCTCCGTCCCACCCCAACACCACCTGCTCCCTTCCCACCCTAACACCACCCTTACCTCCTGTCCCCAACCCTAACACCACCCTGCTCCCTGTCCCACCCTAACACCACCCCTGCTCCCTGTCCCACCCTAACACCACCCAACCCACCCTTCCCCCTAACACCACCCTGTCCCTGTCCCACCCTAACACCACCCTGCCTGTCCCACCCTAACACCACCCAACACCACCCCTGTCCCCCACCCAACACCACCCTGCTCCCTGTCCCACCCTAACACCACCCTGCTCCCCGTCCCACCCTAACACCACCCTGCTCCCTGTCCAACACCTGTCCCACCCAACCCACCCTGCTCGTCCCAACCTAACACCACCCTACCCCTTCCCACCCTAACACCACCCTGCTCCCTGTCCCACCCTAACACCACCCGCCCCTGTCCCACCCAACACCACCCTGCTCCCTGTCCCACCCTAACACCACCCTTCACCCTGTCCCACCCTAACACCACCCTGTCCCCTGTCCCACCCTAACACCACCTTCCGTCCCACTAACACCACCCTGTTCCCTGCCCACCCTAACACCACCCGCCCTAACACCACCCCGCTCCTCGTCCCACCCTAACACCACCCTAACACCCCCTGTCCCACCCTACCCACCCTAACACCACCGTCCCACCCAACACCACCCCTGCTCCCTGTCCCACCCTAACACCACCCTGCTCCCTGTCCCACCCTACCCACCCTAACACCACCCTGCTCCCTGCCCCCAACCACCCTGCTCCTGCCCACCCTAACACCACCCCTCCTGTCCCACCTAACACCACCCTGCTCCTGTCCCACCTAACACCACCCTGCTCCCTGTCCCACCCTAACACCACCCTACTCCCTGTCCCCACCACCGCCCTTCAAACACACCACCCTGCTCCCTGTCCCGCCCTAACACCACCCTGCCCCCTGTCCCACCCTAACACCACCCTGTCCCCACACCACCACCCTTCCCCCCTAACACCACCCTACCCCACCTAACACCACCCAACCCACCCTGTCCCACCCTAACACCACCCTGCTCCCTGTCCCACCCTAACACCACCCTCCCCCAACACCACCCTGCTCCTTGTCCCACCCCTAACACCACCCTGCTTCCTGTCCCACCCTAACACCACCCTTCCACCACCACCCTCCCTGTCCCACCCTAACACCACCCTGCTCCCTGTCCCACCCTAACACCACCCCTGCTCCCTGTCCCACCCTAACACCACCCTGCTCCCTGTCCCACCCTAACACCACCCTAACACCACCCTTCTCCCTGTCCCACCCTCCACACACCACCCTGCTCTCGTCCCCCTAACACCACCCTGCTCCCTGTCCCACCCTAACACCACCCCTGCTCCCTGTCCCACCCTAACACCACCCTAACACCACCCTGTTCCCTGTCCCACCCTAACACCACCCTGCCCCTGTCCCACCCTAACACCACCCTGCTCCCTGTCCCACCCTAACACCACCCTGCTCCTGTCCCACCCACCCACCTAACACCACCCTGCTCCCTGTCCCACCCTAACACCACCCTGCTCCCTGTCCCACCCTAACACCACCCAACCACCCTGCCCCCACCCAACCCCCCAACACCACCCTCTGCCCTGTCCCACCAACACCACCTCTCCCTCCCACCCTAACACCACCCTGCTCCCTGTCCCACCCAACCACACCACCTCCTCTGTCCCCACCCCTAACACCACCCTGCTTCCTGTCCCACCCTAACACCAACACCACAACACACTGCTCCCTGTCCCACCCTAACACCACCCTACTCCCTGTCCCACCCTAACACCACCCGTGCTCCTGTCCCACCCTAACACCACCCTGCTCCCTGTCCCACCCTAACACCACCCTGCTCCCGTCCCACCCAACCCACCCTAACACCACCCTTTCCCCCACCCGCCCTGTCCCACTACACCACCCTCCCTGTCCCACCCTAACACCACCCGCTCCCTGTCCCACCCTAACACCACCCCTAACACCACCCCCTGTCCCACTTTAACACCACCCTGCTCCCTGTCCCACCCTAACACCACCCTAGCCCTCCCACTAAACCCCTCCCCTGTCCCACCAAACCCCTCCCTCACCTAACACCACCCTGCTCCCTGTCCCACCCTAACACCACCCTGCTCCCTGTCCCACCCTAACACCACCCTGCTCCCCTGTCCCACCCTAACACCACCCTGCCCTACCTTCCACCCTAACACCACCCTGTCCAACCACCCACTCTCTGTCCCACCCTAACACCACCCTGCTCCCTGTCCCACCCTAACACCACCCTGCTCCCCGTCCCACCCTAACACCACCCTGCTCCCTGTCCCATCCAAACACCACCCTAACACCACCCTGTCCCACCCTAACACCACCCTGCTCCCTGTCCCACTCCTAACACCACCCTTCCCACCAACACCACCTCTCCCTGTCCCACCCTAACACCACCTAACCTCCTGTCCCACCCCTGTCCCTTCCCACCTTAACACCACCCTACCCCTGTCCCACCCTAACACCACCTTTGCCCCGTCCCTCCCCTAACACCACCCTTCCTCCCACAAACACCTCTCACACACCACCCTAACACCACCTCTCTCCTGCCCCCCGTTCCCACACCTAACACCACCCTGCACCCTGTCCCACCCTAACACCACCCTGCTCCCTGTCCCACCCTAACACCACCCTACTCTCCGTCCCACCTAACACCACCCTGCTCCCTGTCCCACCCTAACACCACCCTTCCCCAACACCTCCCCTGTCCACCCTAACACCACCCTGTCCCTGTCCCACCCTAACACCACCCTAACACCACCCTGTCCACCTACACCACCCTGCTCCCTGTCCGGCCCTAACACCACCCTGCCCCTGTCCCACCCAAACACCACCCTGCTCCCTGTCCCACCCTAACACCACCCTGTCCCCTAACACCACCCCCCCAACACCACCCTTCCTGTCCCACCCTAACACCACCCGGGTCCCTGTCCCACCCTAACACCACCCTGCCCCTGTCCCACCCTAACACCACCCTTCCCCCTGTCCCACCCTAACACCACCCTAACACCACCCGCCCTCCCCCTAACACCACCCTGTACCCTGTCCCACCCTAACACCACCCTGCTCCCCTGTCCCACCCTAACACCACCCCTCCTAACACCACCCTGCTCCCTGTCCCAGCCTAACACCACCCTAACACCACCCTGCGCCCTGTCCCACCCTAACACCACCCTGCTCCCTGTCCCACCCTAACACCACCCTGCTCCCTGTCCCACCCTAACACCACCCTGCTCCCTGTCCCACACTAACACCACCCTGCTCCCTGTCCCACCCTAACACCACCCCTGTTCCCTGTCCCACCCAACACCACCCTAACACCACCCTTACTCCCTGTCCCACCCTAACACCACCCTGCCCTGTCCCACCCTAACACCACCCTGCTCCCTGTCCCACCCTAACACCACCCTGCTCCCTGTCCCACCCTAACACCACCCTGCTCCCTGTCCCACCCTAACACCACCCTGCTCCCTGTCCCACCCTAACACCACCCTCCCCTGTCCCACCCACACCACCCTAACACCACCCTGCCCCTGTCCCACCCAACACCACCCTGCTCCCTGTCCCACCCTAACACCACCCTGCTCCCTGTCCCACCCTAACACCACCCTGCTCCCTGTCCCACCCTAACACCACCCTGCTCCCTGTCCCACCCTAACACCACCCTGCTCCCTGTCCCACCCTAACACCACCCTAACACCACCCTGCTCCCTATCCCACCCCCTCCCTCCACCACCCCTGTCCCGCCCTAACACCACCCCCTGCTCCCTGTCCCACCCTAACACCACCCTGCCACACCCCCTCCCTGTCCCACCCTAACACCACCCTCCCTGTCCCACCCAACACCACCACCCCTAACCCCCTGTCCCACCCTAACACCACCCTACCCACCCTGTCCCACCCTAACACCACCCCTGCTCCCTGTCCCACCCTAACACCACCCTGCTCCCTGTCCCACCCTAACACCACCCCGCTCCCTGTCCCCAACCACCCCTAACACCCCTTCCCGCCCTAACACCACCCTCCCCCGTCCCGCCCTAACACCACCCTGCCCCCTGTCCCACCCAAACACCACCCTGCTCCCAGTCCCACCCTAACACCACCCTGCCCCTGTCCCACCCTAACACCACACCTGCTCCTGTCCCACCCTAACACCACCCTAACACCACCCTGTCCCACCCTAACACCACCCTGCTCCCTGTCCCACCACCTAACACCACCCTGCTCCCTGTCCCACCCTAACACCACCCTGCTCCCTGTCCCACCCTAACACCACCCTAACACCACCCTGCTCCCTGTCCCACCCTAACACCACCCTGCTCCCTGTCCCACCCTAACACCACCCTGCTCCCTGTCCCACCCTAACACCACCCTGCTCCCTGTCCCACCCTAACACCACCCTGCTCCCTGTCCCACCTAACACCACCCCCCCCTGCTCCCTCCCACCCCCCTGCATACACCACCCTACTCCCTGTCCCGCCCTAACACCACCCTGACCCCTGGCCCACCCTAACACCACCCTGTCCCACCCTAACACCACCCTGCTCCCTGTCCCACCCTAACACCACCCTGCCCCCTGTCCCACCCTAACACCACCCTGCTCCCTGTCCCACCCTAACACCACCCTAACACCACCCTGTCCCACCCTAACACCACCCTAACACCACCCTGTCCCACCCTAACACCACCCTGCTCCCTGTCCCACCCTAACACCACCCTGCTCCCTGTCCCACCCTAACACCACCCTGCTCCCTGTCCTACCCTAACACCACCCTGTCCCACCCTAACACCACCCTGTCGCACCCTAACACCACCCTTCCCCCTGTCCCACCCTAACACCACCCATTTCCCTGTCCCACCCTAACACCACCCTGCTCCCTGTCCCACCCTAACACCACCCTGCTCCCTGTCCCACCCTAACACCACCCCTGCTCCCTGTCCCACCCTAACACCACCCTGCTCCCTGTCCCACCCTAACACCACCCTGCTCCCTGTCCCACCCTAACACCACCCCTGCTCCCTGTCCCACCCTAACACCACCCTGCTCCCTGTCCCCACCCAAACACCACCCTGTTCCCTGTCCCACCCTAACACCACCCTGCTCCCCTGTCCCACCCTAACACCACCCTGCTCCCTGTCCCACCCTAACACCACCCTGCTCCCTGTCCCACCCTAACACCACCCTAACACCACCCTGCTCCCTGTCCCACCCTAACACCACCCTGCTCCCTGTCCCACCCTAACACCACCCTAACACCACCCTGCTCCCTGTCCCACCCTAACACCACCCTGCTCCCTGTCCCACCCTAACACCACCCTGCTCCCTGTCCCACCCTAACACCACCCTGCTCCCTGTCCCACCCTAACACCACCCTGCTCCCTGTCCCACCCTAACCCCTAACACCACCCTGCTCCCTGTCCCACCCAACCCCCTAACACCACCCTGCCCCGCCCACACCACCCTGCTCCCTGTCCCACCCTAACACCACCCTGCTCCCCGTCCCACCCTAACACCACCCTGCTCCTGTCCCACCCTAACACCACCCTGCCCCCTGTCCCACCCTAACACCACCCTGCTCCCTGTCCCACCCTAACACCACCCTAACACCACCCTGTTCCCCCCCCTCCAACCCTAACACCACCCTGCTCCCCTGTCCCACCCTAACACCACCCTGCTCCCTGTCCCACCCTAACACCACCCTGCCTCTGTCCCACCCTAACACCACCCTGCTCCCTTGTCCCACCCCTAACACCACCCTGCTCCCTGTCCCACCCTAACACCACCCTGCTCCTCGTCCCCCCTAACACCACCCACACCCCCTGCCCACCCCCTAACACCACCCTGTCCCACCCTAACACCACCCTGCTCCCTGTCCCACCCTAACACCACCCTGTCCTACCCTAACACCACCCTGCTCCCTGTCCCACCCTAACACCACCCTGCTCCCTGTCCCACCCTAACACCACCTTCCCTAACACCACCCTGCTCCTGTCCCACCCTAACACCACCCCTGCTCCCTGTCCCACCCTAACACCACCCTGCTCCCTGTCCCACCCTAACACCACCCCTGTCCCACCCTAACACCACCCTGTCCCACCCTAACACCACCCTGCTCCCTGTCCCACCCTAACACCACCCTCCCTGTCCCGCCCTAACACCACCCTGCTCCCTGTCCCACCCTAACACCACCCTGCTCCCTGTCCCACCCTAACACCACCCTGCTCCTGTCCCACCCTAACACCACCCTGCTCCCTGTCCCACCCTAACACCACCCTGCACCCTGTCCCACCTACCCCTAACACCACCCTGCTCCTGTCCCACCCTAACACCACCCTGCTCCCTGTCCCACCCTAACACCACCCTGCTCCCTGTCCCCCACCCTAACACCACCCTGCTCCCTGTCCCACCCTAACACCACCCTAACACCACCCTCTTCCCTGTCCCACCCTAACACCACCCTGCTCCCTGTCCCACCCTAACACCACCCTGCCCCTTGTCCCACCCTAACACCACCCTAACACCACCTGTCCCACCCTAACACCACCCTGCTCCCTGTCCCACCCTAACACCACCCTCCCTGTCCCACCTAACACCACCCTGCTCCCTGTCCCACCCTAACACCACCCTGTGCCCTGTCCCACCCTAACACCACCCTGCTCCCTGTCCCACCCTAACACCACCCTAACACCTCCCTGTCCCCCCCTAACACCACCCTGCTCCCTGTCCCACCCTAACACCACCCTACCACCCTCCCTGTCCCACCCTAACACCACCCTGCTCCCTGTCCCACCCTAACACCACCCTGCTCCCTGTCCCACCCTAACACCACCCCTGCTCCCTGTCCCACCCTAACACCACCCTGCTCCCTGTCCCACCCTAACACCACCCTGTCCCACCCTGCTCCCTGTCCCACCCTAACACCACCCTGCTCCTGTCCCCACCCTAACACCACCCTGCTCCCTGTCCCACCCTAACACCACCCTGCTCCCTGTCCCACCCTAACACCACCCTGCTCCCTGTCCCACCCTAACACCACCCTAACACCACCCTGCTCCCTGTCCCACCCTAACACCACCCTGCTCCCCGTCCCACCCCTAACACCACCCTGCTCCCTGTCCCACCCTAACACCACCCTGCTCCCTGTCCCACCCTAACACCACCCTGCTCCCTGTCCCGCCTAACACCACCCTAACACCACCCTGCTCCCTGTCCCACCCTAACACCACCCTGCCCCCTGTCCCACCCTAACACCACCCTGCTCCCTGTCCCACACCACCCTACTCCCTGTCCCACCCTAACACACCCTAACACCACCCTGCTCCCTGTCCCACCCTAACACCACCCTGCTCCCTGTCCCGCCCTAACACCACCCTGCTCCCTGTCCCACCCTAACACCACCCTAACACCACCCACCCCCTGTCCCCCCCTAACACCACCCTGCTCCCTGTCCCACCCTAACACCACCCTCCTCCCTGTCCCACCCTAACACCACCACCCCTACTCCCTGTCCCACCTAACACCACCCCTCCCTGTCCCCCTAACACCACCCTGCTCCCTGTCCCACCCTAACACCACCCTGCTCCCTGTCCCACCCTAACACCACCCTGCCCCCTGTCCCACCCTAACACCACCCCTGCTCCCGTCCCCACCCTAACACCACCCTGCTCCCTGTCCCACCCTAACACCACCCTAACCCCACCCTGCCCCTGTCCCACCCTAACACCACCCTGCTCCCTGTCCCGCCCTAACACCACCCTGCCCCTGTCCCACCCTAACACCACCCTGTCCCCCTAACACCACCCTGCTCCCTGTCCCACCCTAACACCACCCTCGCCCTGTCCCACCCTAACACCACCCTGCTCCCTGTCCCACCCTAACACCACCCCACCTCCCTGTCCCACCCTAACACCACCCTGCTCCCTGTCCCACCCCTAACACCACCCTGCTCCCTGTCCCACCCTAACACCACCCTGCCCCTGTCCCACCTAACACCACCCTCTCCCCTGTCCCACCCTAACACCACCCTAACACCACCCTGTCCCACCCTAACACCACCCTGCTCCCTGTCCCACCCTAACACCACCCTGCTCCCTGTCCCACCCTAACACCACCCTGCTCCCTGTCCCACCCTAACACCACCCTGCCCCTGTCCCACCCTCCCACCCTAACACCACCCTGCTCCCTGTCCCACCCTAACACCACCCTGCTCCCTGTCCCACCCTAACACCACCCTGCTCCCTGTCCCACCCTAACACCACCCTGCTCCCTGTCCCACCCTAACACCACCCTGCTCCCTGTCCCACCCTAACACCACCCTACCCCCTGTCCCGCCCTAACACCACCCTGCTCCCCTGTCCCACCCTAACACCACCCTGCTCCCTGTCCCACCCTAACACCACCCTGCTCCCTGTCCCACCCTAACACCACCCTGCTCCCTGTCCCACCCTAACACCACCCTAACACCACCCTGCCCCCTGTCCCACCCTAACACCACCCTGCACCCTGTCCCACCCTAACACCACCCTGCTCCCTGTCCCACCCTAACACCACCCTGCTCCCTGTCCCACCCTAACACCACCCTGCTCCCTGTCCCACCCTAACACCACCCTGCTCCCTGTCCCACCCTAACACCACCCTGCTCCCTGTCCCACCCTAACACCACCCTGCCCCTGTCCCACCCTAACACCACCCTGCTCCCTGTCCCACCCTAACACCACCCTGCTCCCTGTCCCACCCTAACACCACCCTAACACCACCCTGCCCCCTGTCCCACCCTAACACCACCCTGCTCCCTGTCCCACCCTAACACCACCCTGCTCCCTGTCCCACCCTAACACCACCCTGCTCCCTGTCCCACCCTAACACCACCCTGCTCCCTGTCCCACCCTAACACCACCCTGCCCCTGTCCCACCCTAACACCACCCTGCTCCCTGTCCCACCCTAACACCACCCTAACACCACCTTGCTCCCTGTCCCACCCTAACACCACCCTTGCTCCCTGTCCCACCCTAACACCACCCTGCTCCCTGTCCCACCCTAACACCACCCTGCTCCCTGTCCCACCCTAACACCACCCTGCTCCCTGTCCCACCCCTAACACCACCCTGCTCCCCGTCCCACCCTAACACCACCCTGCTCCCTGTCCCACCCTAACACCACCCTGCTCCCTGTCCCACCCTAACACCACCCTGCTCCCTGTCCCACCCTAACACCACCCTACCACCCCCCCCAACACCACCCTCCTCCCTGTCCCACCCTAACACCACCCCTGCTCCCTGTCCCACCCTAACACCACCCTGCTCCCTGTCCCACCACACCACCCTGCTCCCTGTCCCACCCTAACACCACCCTGCTCCCTGTCCCACCCTAACACCACCCTGCCTTCCCACCCTAACACCACCCTGCTCCCTGTCCCACCCTAACACCACCCTGCCCTCCCTGTCCCACCCTAACACCACCCTGCCCCTGTCCCACCACCCCTAACACCACCCTGCCCCCTGTCCCACCCTAACACCACCCTGCTCCCCGTCCCACCCTAACACCACCCTGCTCCCCTGTCCCACCCAACACCACCCTGCCCACCCTAACACCACCCTGCTCCCTGTCCCACCCTAACACCACCCCTGCCCCCTGTCCCACCCTAACACCACCCTGCTCCCTGTCCCACCCTAACACCACCCTGCTCCCTGTCCCACCCTAACACCACCCTGCTCCCTGTCCCACCCTAACACCACCCTGCTCCCTGTCCCACCCTAACACCACCCTAACACCACCCTGCCCCCTGTCCCACCCTAACACCACCCTGCTCCCTGTCCCACCCTAACACCACCCTGCTCCCCGTCCCACCCTAACACCACCCTGCTCCCTGTCCCACCCTAACACCACCCTGCCCCCTGTCCCACCCTAACACCACCCTGCTCCCTGTCCCACCCTAACACCACCCTGCTCCCTGTCCCACCCTAACACCACCCTGCTCCCTGTCCCACCCTAACACCACCCTGCTCCCTGTCCCACCCTAACACCACCCTAACACCCCCCGTCCCCCTGTCCCACCCTAACACCACCCCTCCCCCTGTCCCACCCTAACACCACCCTGCTCCCCTGTCCCACCCTAACACCACCCCCTGCTCCCCTGTCCCACCCTAACACCACCCTGCTCCCTCTCCCACCCTAACACCACCCCTGCTCCCTGTCCCACCCTAACACCACCCTGCTCCCTGTCCCACCCTAACACCACCCTGCTCCCCTGTCCCACCCTAACACCACCCTGCTCCCTGTCCCACCCTAACACCACCCTGCTCCCCGTCCCACCCTAACACCACCCTGCTCCCCTGTCCCACCCTAACACCACCCTGCTCCCTGTCCCACCCTAACACCACCCTGCTCCCTGTCCCACCCTAACACCACCCTGCTCCCTGTCCCACCCTAACACCACCCTAACACCACCCTGCTCCCTGTCCCACCCTAACACCACCCTGCTCCCTGTCCCACCCTAACACCACCCTGCTCCCTGTCCCACCCTAACACCACCCTGCTCCCTGTCCCACCCTAACACCACCCTCCTCCCCTGTCCCCCCTAACACCACCCTGCTCCCTGTCCCACCCTAACACCACCCTGCTCCCTGTCCCACCCTAACACCACCCTGCTCCCTGTCCCACCCTAACACCACCCTGCTCCCTGTCCCACCCTAACACCACCCTAACACCACCCTGCTCCCTGTCCCACCCTAACACCACCCTGCTCCCTGTCCCACCCTAACACCACCCTGCCCTCCCTGTCCCACCCTAACACCACCCTGCTCCCTGTCCCACCCTAACACCACCCTAACACCACCCTGCTCCCTGTCCCACCCTAACACCACCCTGCTCCCTGTCCCACCCTAACACCACCTAACACCACCCTGCTCCCTGTCCCACCCTAACACCACCCTGCTCCCTGTCCCACCCTAACACCACCCTGCTCCCTGTCCCACCCCTAACACCACCCTGCCCCCTGTCCCACCCTAACACCACCCTGTTCCCTGTCCCACCCTAACACCACCCTAACACCACCCTGCTCCCTGTCCCACCCTAACACCACCCTGCTCCCTGTCCCACCCTAACACCACCCTAACACCACCCTGCTCCCTGTCCCACCCTAACACCACCCCTGCTCCCCGTCCCACCCTAACACCACCCTGCTCCCTGTCCCACCCTAACACCACCCTGCTCCCTGTCCCACCCTAACACCACCCTGCTCCCTGTCCCACCCTAACACCACCCTGCTCCCTGTCCCACCCCTAACACCACCCTGCTCCCTGTCCCACCCTAACACCACCCTGCTCCCTGTCCCACCCTAACACCACCCTGCTCCCTGTCCCACCCTAACACCACCCTGCTCCCTGTCCCACCCTAACACCACCCTCCCACCCTAACACCACCCTGCTCCCTGTCCCACCCTAACACCACCCTGCTCCCTGTCCCACCCTAACACCACCCTGCTCCCTGTCCCACCCTAACACCACCACCGCTCCCTGTCCCACCCCTAACACCACCCTACCCCCTGTCCCACCCTAACACCACCCTGCTCCCTGTCCCACCCTAACACCACCCTAACACCACCCTGCCCCCTGTCCCACCCTAACACCACCCTGCTCCCTGTCCCACCCTAACACCACCCTGCTCCCTGTCCCACCCTAACACCACCCTGCTCCCTGTCCCACCCTAACACCACCCTGCTCCCTGTCCCACCCTAACACCACCCTGCTCCCTGTCCCACCCCTAACACCACCCTGCTCCCCGTCCCACCCTAACACCACCCCTGCTCCCTGTCCCACCCTAACACCACCCCCTCCTCCCTGTCCCACCCTAACACCACCCTGCTCCCTGTCCCACCCTAACACCACCCTGCTCCCTGTCCCACCCTAACACCACCCTGCTCCCCGTCCCACCCTAACACCACCCTGCTCCCTGTCCCACCCTAACACCACCCTAGCACCACCCTGCTCCCTGTCCCACCCTAACACCACCCTCCTCCCCTGTCCCACCCTAACACCACCCTGCTCCCTGTCCCACCCTAACACCACCCTGCTCCCTGTCCCACCCTAACACCACCCTACCCCCTGTCCCACCCTAACACCACCCTGCTCCCTGTCCCACCCTAACACCACCCTGCTCCCTGTCCCACCCTAACACCACCCTGCTCCCTGTCCCACCCTAACACCACCCTGCTCCCTGTCCCACCCTAACACCACCCTAGCACCACCCTGCTCCCTGTCCCACCCTAACACCACCCTGCTCCCTGTCCCACCCTAACACCACCCTGCTCCCTGTCCCACCCTAACACCACCCTGCTCCCTGTCCCACCCTAACACCACCCCTACCCTGTCCCACCCTAACACCACCCTGCTCCCTGTCCCACCCTACCTAACACCACCCTGCTCCCTGTCCCACCCTAACACCACCCTGCTCCCTGTCCCACCCTAACACCACCCTGCTCCCTGTCCCACCCTAACACCACCCTGCTCCCTGTCCCACCCTAACACCACCCTGCTCCCTGTCCCCACCCTAACACCACCCTGCTCCCTGTCCCACCCTAACACCACCCTAACACCACCCTGCTCCCCGTCCCTAACACCACCCTGCTCCCTGTCCCACCCTAACACCACCCTGCTCCCTGTCCCACCCTAACACCACCCTGCTCCCTGTCCCACCCTAACACCACCCTGCTCCCTGTCCCACCCTAACACCACCCTGCTCCCTGTCCCACACCACCCTACTCCCTGTCCCACCCTAACACCACCCTGCTCCCTGTCCCACCCTAACACCACCCTGCCCCCTGTCCCACCCTAACACCACCCTGCTCCCTGTCCCACCCTAACACCACCCTACTCCCTGTCCCCCTAACACCACCCTGCTCCCTGTCCCACCCTAACACCACCCCTGCTCCCTGTCCCACCCTAACACCACCCTGCTCCCTGTCCCACCCTAACACCACCCTAACACCACCCTGTCCCACCCTAACACCACCCTGCTCCCTGTCCCACCCTAACACCACCCTAACACCACCCTGCTCCCTGTCCCACCCTAACACCACCCTGCTCCCTGTCCCACCCTAACACCACCCTGTCCCACCCTAACACCACCCTGCTCCCTGTCCCACCCTAACACCACCCTGCTCCCTGTCCCACCCTAACACCACCCTCCCCCTGTCCCACCCTAACACCACCCTGCCCCTGTCCCACCCTAACACCACCCTGCTCCCTGTCCCATCCTAACACCACCCTGCTCCCTGTCCCACTAACACCACCCTGCACCCTGTCCCACCCTAACACCACCCTGCTCCCTGTCCCACCCTAACACCACCCTACTCCCTGTCCCACCCTAACACCACCCTGTTCCCTGTCCCACCCTAACACCACCCGGCTCCCTGTCCCACCCTAACACCACCCTGCCCCCGACCCACCCTAACACCACCCTGCTCCCTGTCCCACCCTAACACCACCCTGCTCCCTGACCCACCCTAACACCACCCTGCTCCCTGTCCCACCCTAACACCACCCTGCTCCCTGTCCCACCCTAACACCACCCTGCTCCCTGTCCCACCCTATCACCACCCTAACACCACCCTGCTCCCTGTCCCACCCTAACACCACTCTTCTCCCTGTCCCACCCTAACACCACCCTGTGCCCTGTCCCACCCTAACACCACCCTGCCCCCTGTCCCACCCTAACACCACCCTGCTCCCTGTCCCACCCTAACACCACCCTAACACCACCCTGCTCCCTGTCCCACCCTAACACCACCCTGCTCCCTGTCCCACCCTAACACCACCCTCCTCCCTGTCCCACCCTAACACCACCCTGACCACCCTGTCCCACCCTAACACCACCCTACTCCCTGTCCCCACCCTAACACCACCCTGCTCCCTGTCCCACCCTAACACCACCCTGCTCCCTGTCCCACCTAACACCACCCTGCACCCTGTCCCCACCCTAACACCACCCTACGCCCTGTCCCACCCTAACACACCCCTCTTCCCTGTCCCACCCTAACACAACCCTGTTCCCTGTCCCACCCTAACACCACCCGGCTCCCTGTCCCACCCCTAACACCACCCTGCTCCCTGTCCCACCCTAACACCACCCTGCTCCCTCTCCCACCCTAACACCACCCTGCTCCCTGTCCCACCCTAACACCACCCTGCTCCCTGTCCCACCCTAACACCACCCTGCTCCCTGTCCCACCCTAACACCACCCTGCTCCCTGTCCCACCCTAACACCACCCTGCTCCCTGTCCCACCCTAACACCACCCTCTCCCTGTCCCACCCTAACACCACCCTGTACCCTGTCCCACCCTAACACCACCCTGCACCCTGTCCCACCCTAACACCACCCTGCTCCCTGTCCCACCCTAACACCACCCTGCTCCCTGTCCCACCCTAACACCACCCTGCTCCCTGTCCCACCCTAACACCACCCTGCTCCCTGTCCCACCCTAACACCACCCTGCTCCCTGTCCCACCCTAACACCACCCTGCTCCCTGTCCCACCCTAACACCACCCTGCTCCCTGTCCCCACCCTAACACCACCCTGTGCCCTGTCCCACCCTAACACCACCCTGCTCCTTGTCCCACCCTAACACCACCCTGCTCCCTGTCCCACCCTAACACCACCCTAACACCATCTTGCTCCCTGTCCCACCCTAACACCACCCTGCTCCCTGTCCCACCCTAACACCACCCTGCTCCCTGTCCCATCCTAACACCACCCTGCTCCCTGTGTCCACCCTGTCCCACCCTAACACCACCCTAACACCACCCTGCTCCCTGTCCCACCATAACACCACCCTGCTCCCTGTCCCACCCTAACACCACCCTGCTCCCTGTCCCACCCTAACACCACCCTAACACCACCCTGTTCCACCCTAACACCACCCTAACACCACCCTGCCCCTGTCCCACCCTAACACCACCCTGCTCCCTGTCCCACCCTAACACCACCCTGCTCCCTGTCCCACCCTAACACCACCTTTCTCCCTGTCCAACCCTAACACCACCCTGCGCCCTGTCCCACCCTAACACCACCCAGCTCCCTGTCCCACCCTAACACCACCTTGTCCCACCCTAACACCACCCTGCTCCATCCTAACACCACCCTAACACCACCCTAACACCACCCTGCTCCCTGTCCCCACCCTAACACCACCCCAACACCACCCTGCTCCCTGTCCCACCCTAACACCACCATAACACCACCCTGCTCCCTGTCCCACCCTAACACCACCCCAACACCACCCTGCTCCCTGTCCCACCCTAACACCTCCCTGCTCCCTGTCCCACCCTAACACCACCCTGTCCCACCCTAACACCACCCTGCTCCGTCCAGCAGCTCAGAATGTAATTATCGCTCCTCTTCCTGCGGTTTATCCCGGCAGCGTCCCGCCGTAACTCCTCTCACCCTGCCAAGCCTGGGACCAGTTGACACACAATCCAGCACCACATCCACGGTCAGTGGCAGTGCCCCCTCCTCTTATGTAATAGGAGTTTCCTCTTCTCTCACAAACAACACAGGATGACTGTGGGATGTGCAAAGCAGAGATCAGAAGGGCCAACAATGTTCCAGAACGCAGACAACATTCTATAATGCCGACAACATTCTATAATGCCGACAACATTCTATAATGCCGACAACATTCTATAATGCAGACAACATTCTATAATGCAGACAACATTCTATAATGTCATCAAAGTTCTAGAATGTTATCAAAGTTCTAGAATGTTATCAAAATTCTAGAATGTTATCGATGTTCTAGAATGTTAACAAGGTTCTGGAATGCAGAACTTCTAGAAGGTTAACAATGTTCTAGAATATTAACATGAATAACAACTGTTAAGACAGGAAGGAAATGAAGACGCCCATACAGTCCATATACTGCAACTACAACTTTTATTGGAAGTTGATTACAATACAGTCATGTTGACATTGGTTATAGAATCACCAGGCAATATAATAATGATCATTACTAACAATAGAATGTGACATTGTGTTCCAGGTCTGTTAAGTATACAGTGTTGGTCTGGCTCCTCGGAGTGACAGCTTGGGTACAGGCTGCTCTGCTCCGCTCCTCTCCCGACAGAGTGAGGCCTAGTGGTTGTTGCCAAACCTTTCCCTCTGATGTTTACACGGAAGCCTTTCATAACAGCAACAGATCCTTCTATAATTACAGTGTTGTACTGAACTCTAGTTTAATAACTTGTTCTACATGACAGGTTCAGCTGACGGGGCTCCACTCAAAAGCATAAACCCATGATTACATTAGCATTATTAATAGGTATGTGAAACAAACATTACATGTGAATTTGATTCAAATAGTATTATTGATAGGTATGTGAAACAAACATTTCTGCTCTCTTGCCAACTCCTTATGCAATTGTCATGCCAAACATAGTAGCAGGAACAGACTGGCGCTCAGACTCGTCTCAGTCTGAGGATTGAAACATTACATATTGTCTGCATTAACCTTTAGACCAACAGTCCAGACCCTAGGAAATACACTGGGCAGTTCAAAGGAAAACTAGAATAAAGCAATTAACTAAAATCAATCATTTATTCAACAACATTCCCTTTAAAAAGGAAAAAAAAAGATGGAGGATGACGAGAAGCTAGATCAAAGACCTTTTAACAGCAGGAACCAAGAGAACCAGCCACTTGGTTATAAAGAAGATGGAGGATGACGAGCAGCTAGATCAAAGACCTTTTAACAGCAGGAACCAAGAGAACCAGCCACTTGATTATAAAGAAGATGGAGGATGACGAGATGCTAGATCAAAGACCTTTTAACAGCAGGAACCAAGAGAACCAGCCACTTGGTTATAAAGAAGATGGAGGATGACGAGATGCTAGATCAAATACCTTTGACAGCAGGAACCAAGAGAACCAGCCACTTGGTTATAAAGAAGATGGAGGATGATGAGAAGCTAGATCAAAGACCTTTGACAGTAGGAACCAAGAGAACCAGCCACTGGGTTTCTATAGTAAATATCACCAACAAATAAATAAATCACATGGTATATATATTAAAATATGATAAACTGACTAGTTAAGGCTTTGGTTAACTAAAGAAAGCCTACTATACAGCTGATGAATAAAAACACATTGATTTCAAGTATAGAGTTTCCCCTTTACCATCACCAGGTGGGTTAAAGGAACCATCAGGTGTTGAAGAATACAGACCTCCATCTGGGTTAAATATACCGACCTAGGGATCGATTCAATCAGGAGCTCTGTTATTCCCCGGAGTTGTATCGGTATCCCAGTGAGCACAAGACGTACTTTCAACGTTGTTGTTGTTGTTATTCCAAGGCTGCATGAAGCCCTGTCTATGAACAGGTCCTGTGTTTCATCATGTTAAGAGTTATTTTTGCATCATTTATGATTCAGACTTAGATCCAGGGCTGGTTTCAGTGACTGCAGCTAACATCAACAATCACAATATAGATCCATAATGTTACATGTCTAACAGCAAGCACAGACCACACTACGTTGACAGGTTGAACAACGTAGATAGAATCCTTCATTTTTCTAGGTGCACTGGTGCTCCTAAAATGTCACGTCCTGACCAGTAAAGAGGTTATTTTGTTATCGTATGGTCAGGGCGTGGCAGGGGGGTGTTTGTTTGGTGTGTTTCGGGTTTGATCTATGTTATCTATTTCTATGTTTTCCTTTCTAGTTCTTCTATTTCTATGTTGTGTATGTTTGGGGTGATCTCTAATTGAAGGCAGCTAATCCTCGTTGCCTCTGATTAGAGATCATATTTAAGTAGGGTTTTTTTCTTCATGGGTTTTGTGGGTAGTTGTTTCCTTGTATAGTCTGAGCATCTCACGGGACTGTTTTTCGTCGTTTGTTTTGTATAAGTATTTTTCTCCTTCTAATAAAAAGAAGATGAGCAAGATAACCGCTGCATATTGGTCCGATGATACCTCCTCTTCAGACGACGAACTTGATAACAGAACTACCCACCAACCAGGGACCAAGCAGCGGAAGAGGGAGCAGCGAGAGAGGTATCTGGAGTCGTGGACATGGGAGGAAATATTGGACGGGAAAGGACCCTGGAGGCACGCTGGGGAGTACCAGAGACTGAAGGTGGAACTGGAGGCAGCAAAGGCGGAGCGGCGTCATTACGAGGCGTTATACGCACCGATTGGCAAGTGTGAGAGGCAGCCCCAAAACATTTTTTTGGGGGGGCACACGGGGAGTGTGGTTAAGTCAGGTTGGAGTCCTGAGCCAACTTCCGGTGCTTATTATGGGGAGCGA
Source organism: Salmo salar (assembly GCF_905237065.1). Classification (NCBI taxonomy): domain Eukaryota; kingdom Metazoa; phylum Chordata; class Actinopteri; order Salmoniformes; family Salmonidae; genus Salmo; species Salmo salar. The sequence goes on along the minus strand of NC_059459.1, from coordinate 48,315,673 downwards.
CACATCAAGAAAGCACCGAGCTATGCGGAAATGCGCACTGTATTGCCCAGACGCATTCAAAGCCCGGTACGATCGGTGAAAGCTCCTCAGCGTTGCCAGGCTAGGTTGAGCACTCAGCCAGGAATGGTTGTGCAGGCTGTACTCTCCAGACCTCCAGTGCGTCTCCAGGACCCAGTGTATCTTGTTCCTGCTTCCCGCAGTAGCCCTGAGGTGCGTGTCACTAGTCTGGCACCCCCAAAGCCAGCCCCACGCATCAGGCCTCGAGTGCGCCTGCACAGTCCGGAGCCGCCAGAGTCGCCTTCCAGTCTGGAGCCGCCAGAGTCGCCCTCCAGTCCGGAGCCGCCAGAGTCGCCCTCCAGTCCGGAGCCGCCAGAGTCGCCCTCCAGTCCGGAGCCGCCAGAGATGCCCTGCGACCCGGAGCCGACAGAGACGCCCTGCGACCCGGAGCCGCCAGAGACGCCCTGCGACCCGCAGCCGCCCTCCAGTCCGGAGCTGCCAGAGTCGCCCTGCGACCCGGAGCCGCCAGAGACGCCCTCCAGTCCGGAGCCGCCAGAGACGTCCTCCAGTCCGGAGCCGCCAGAGTCGCCCTGCGACCCGGAGCCGCCAGAGACGCCCTGAGACCCGGAGCCGCCAGGGTCGCCCTGCGACCCGGAGCCGCCAGAGAAGCCCTGCGACCCGGAGCCGCCAGAGACGCCCTGCGACCCGGAGCCGCCAGAGAAGCCCTGCAACCCGGAGCCGCCAGAGACGCCCTGCGATCCGGAGCCGCCAGAGACGCCCTGCGACCCGGAGCCGCCAGAGACGCCCTGCGACCCGGAGCCGCCCTGCGACCCGGAGCCGCCAGAGACGCCCTGCGCCCCGGAGCCGCCAGAGACGCCCTCCAGTCCGGAGCCGCCAGAGACGCCCTCCAGTCCGGAGCCTCCAGAGACGCCCTTCAGTCCGGAGCCGCCAGAGACGCCCTCCAGTCCGGAGCCGCCAGAGACTCCCTCCAGTCCGGAGCCGCCAGAGTCGCCCTGCGACCCGGAGCCGCCAGAGTCGCCCTGCGACCCGGAGCCGCCAGAGACGAACTCCAGTCCGGAGCCGCCAGAGACGCCCTCCAGTCCGGAGCCTCCAGAGACGCCCTCCAGTCCGGAGCCGCCAGAGATACCCTGCGACCCGGAGCCGACAGAGACGCCCTGCGACCCGGAGCCGCCAGAGACGCCCTGCGACCCGGAGCCGCCAGAGAAGCCCTGCAACCCGGAGCCGCCAGAGACGCCCTGCAACCCGAGACCAGAGACGCCCTGCGACCCGGAGCCGCCCTGCGACCCTCCAGTCCGGAGCCGCCAGAGTCGCCCTGCGACCCGGAGCCGCCAGAGACGCCCTCCAGTCCGGAGCCGCCAGAGACGCCCTGCGACCCGGAGCCGCCAGAGACGCCCTGCGACCCGGAGCCGCCCTGTGACCCGGAGCCGCCAGAGACGCCCTGCGCCCCGGAGCCGCCAGAGACGCCCTCCAGTCCGGAGCCGCCAGAGATGCCCTCCAGTCCGGAGCCTCCAGAGACGCCCTTCAGTCCGGAGCCGCCAGAGACGCCCTCCAGTCCGGAGCCGCCAGAGACTCCCTCCAGTCCGGAGCCGCCAGAGTCGCCCTGCGACCCGGAGCCGCCAGAGACGCCCTCCAGTCCGGAGCCTCCAGAGACGCCCTTCAGTCCGGAGCCGCCAGAGACGCCCTCCAGTCCGGAGCCGCCAGAGACTCCCTGCGACCCAGAGCCGCCAGAGACGCCCTCCAGTCCGGAGCCGCCAGAGACGCCCTCCAGTCCGGAGCCGCCAGAGACTCCCTGCGACCCAGAGCCGCCAGAGACGCCCTCCAGTCCGGAGCCGCCAGAGTCGCCCTGCGACCCTGAGCTGCCAGAGACGCCCTCCAGTCCGGAGCCGCCAGAGACGCCCTGCGACCCGGAGCCGCCAGAGACGCCCTCCAGTCCGGAGCCGCCAGAGACGCCCTCCAGTCCGGAGCCGCCAGAGACGTCCTCCAGTCCGGAGCCTCCAGAGACGTCCTCCAGTCCGGAGCCTCCAGAGACGCCCTCCAGTCCGGAGCCGCCAGAGACGCCCTCCAGTCCGGAGCCGCCAGAGACTCCCTTCAGTCCGGAGCCGCCAGAGTCGCCCTGCGACCCGGAGCCGCCAGAGACGCCCTCCAGTCCGGAGCCGCCAGAGTCGCCCTGCGACCCTGAGCTGCCAGAGACGCCCTCCAGTCCGGAGCCGCCAGAGACGCCCTCCAGTCCGGAGCCGCCAGAGACGCCCTCCAGTCCGGAGCCTCCAGAGACGCCCTCCAGTCCGGAGCCGCCAGAGACGCCCTCCAGTCCGGAGCCGCCAGAGACTCCCTTCAGTCCGGAGCCGCCAGAGTCGCCCTGCGACCCGGAGCCGCCAGAGACGCCCTCCAGTCCGGAGCCGCCAGAGTCGCCCTGCGACCCTGAGCCGCCAGAGACGCCTTCCAGTCCGGAGCCGCCAGAGTCGCCCTGCGACCGGGAGCCGCCAGAGACGCCCTCCACTCCGGAGCCGCCAGAGATGCCCTCCAGTCCGGAGCCGCCAGAGACTCCCTCCAGTCCGGAGCCGCCAGAGTCGCCCTGCGACCCGGAGCCGCCAGAGACGCCCTCCAGTCCGGAGCCGCCAGAGTCGCCCTGCGACCCTGAGCCGCCAGAGACGCCTTCCAGTCCGGAGCCGCCAGAGTCGCCCTGCGACCCGGAGCCGCCAGAGACGCCCTGCGCCCCGGAGCCGCCAGAGACGCCCTCCAGTCCGGAGCCGCCAGAGACGCCCTCCAGTCCGGAGCCGCCAGAGTTGCCCTGCGACCCGGAGCCGCCAGAGACGCCCTCCAGTCCGGAGCCGCCAGAGACGCCCTCCAGTCCGGAGCCTCCAGAGACGCCCTCCAGTCCGGAGCCGCCAGAGATGCCCTGCGACCCGGAGCCGCCCTCCAGTCCGGAGCCGCCAGAGATGCCCTGCGACCCGGAGCCGACAGAGACGCCCTGCGACCCGGAGCCGCCAGAGACGCCCTGCGACCCGGAGCCGCCAGAGACGCCCTCCAGTCCGGAGCCGCCAGAGTCGCCCTGCGACCCTGAGCCGCCAGAGACACCTTCCAGTCCGGAGCCGCCAGAGTCGCCCTGCGACCCAGAGCCGCCAGAGACGCCCTCCAGTCCGGAGCCGCCAGAGTCGCCCTGCGACCCTGAGCTGCCAGAGACGCCCTCCAGTCCGGAGCCGCCAGAGACGCCCTGCGACCCGGAGCCGCCAGAGACGCCCTGCGACCCAGAGCCGCCAGAGACGCCCTGCGACCCGGAGCCGCCCTGCGACCCGGAGCCGCCAGAGACGCCCTGCGACCCGGAGCCGCCAGAGACGCCCTGCGCCCCGGAGCCGCCAGAGACGCCCTCCAGTCCGGAGCCGCCAGAGACGCCCTCCAGTCCGGAGCCTCCAGAGACGCCCTTCAGTCCGGAGCCGCCAGAGACGCCCTCCAGTCCGGAGCCGCCAGAGACTCCCTCCAGTCCGGAGCCGCCAGAGTCGCCCTGCGACCCGGAGCCGCCAGAGACGCCCTCCAGTCTGGAGGCGCCAGAGTCGCCCTGCGACCCTGAGCCGCCGGAGACGCCTTCCAGTCCGGAGCTGCCAGAGTCGCCCTGCGACCGAGAGCCGCCAGAGACGCCCTCCAGTCCGGAGCCGCCAGAGATGCCCTCCAGTCCGGAGTCGCCAGAGACTCCCTCCAGTCCGGAGCCGCCAGAGTCGCCCTGTGACCCGGAGCCGCCAGAGACGCCCTCCAGTCCGGAGCCGCCAGAGTCGCCCTGCGACCCTGAGCCGCCAGAGACGCCTTCCAGTCCGGAGCCGCCAGAGTCGCCCTGCGACCCAGAGCCGCCAGAGACGCCCTCCAGTCCGGAGCCGCCAGAGTCGCCCTGCGACCCTGAGCTGCCAGAGACGCCCTCCAGTCCGGAGCCGCCAGAGTCGCCCTGCGACCCGGAGCCGCCAGAGACGCCCTCCAGTCCGGAGCCGCCAGAGACGCCCTCCAGTCCGGAGCCGCCAGAGTCGCCCTGCGACCCGGAGCCGCCAGAGACGCCCTGCAACCCGGAGCCGCCAGAGTCGCCCTGCGACCCGGAGCCGCCAGAGACGCCCGGCGACACGGAGCCGCCAGAGACGCCCTGCGACCCGGAGCCGCCATTGACGCCCTGCGACCCGGAGCCGCCAGAGAGGCCCGGCGACACGGAGCCGCCCTGCGACCCGGAGCCACCAGAGACGCCCTGCGACCTGGAGCCGCCAGAGACGCCCTGCGACCAGGAGCCGCCAGAGACGCCCTCCAGTCCGGAGCCGCCAGAGACGCCCTCCAGTCCGGAGCCTCCAGAGACGCCCTCCAGTCCGGAGCCACCAGAGACGCCCTCCAGTCCGGAGCCTCCAGAGACGCCCTCCAGTCCGGAGCCGCCAGAGACGCCCTCCAGTCCGGAGCCGCCAGAGACGCCCTGCGACCCGGAGCCGCCAGAGACGCCCTCCAGTCCGGAGCCGCCAGAGTCGCCCTGCGACCCGGAGCCGCCAGAGTCGCCCGGCTACCCGGAGCCGCCCGGCGACCCGGAGCCGCCAGAGACGCCCGGCAACCCGGAGCCGCCAGAGACGCCCTGCGACCCGGAGCCGCCAGAGACGCCCTCCAGTCCGGAGCCGCCAGAGTCGCCCTGCGACCCGGAGCCGCCAGAGTCGCCCTGTGACCCGGAGCCGCCAGAGACGCCCTCCAGTCCGGAGCCGCCAGAGTCGCCCTGCGACCCTGAGCCGCCAGAGACGCCTTCCAGTCCGGAGCCGCCAGAGTCGCCCTGCGACCCAGAGCCGCCAGAGACGCCCTCCAGTCCGGAGCCGCCAGAGTCGCCCTGCGACCCTGAGCTGCCAGAGACGCCCTCCAGTCCGGGAGCCGCCAGAGTCGCCCTGCGACCCGGAGCCGCCAGAGACGCCCTCCAGTCCGGAGCCGCCAGAGACGTCCTCCAGTCCGGGAGCCGCCAGAGTCGCCCTGCGACCCGGAGCCGCCAGAGACGCCCTGCAGCCCGGGAGCCGCCAGAGTCGCCCTGCGACCCGGAGCCGCCAGAGACGCCCGGCGACACGGAGCCGCCAGAGACGCCCCTGCGACCCGGGAGCCGCCATTGACGCCCTGCGACCCGGAGCCGCCAGAGAGGCCCGGCGACACGGAGCCGCCCTGCGACCCGGAGCCACCAGAGACGCCCTGCGACCTGGAGCCGCCAGAGACGCCCCTGCGACCAGGAGCCGCCAGAGACGCCCTCCAGTCCGGAGCCGCCAGAGACGCCCTCCAGTCCGGAGCCTCCAGAGACGCCCTCCAGTCCGGAGCCACCAGAGACGCCCTCCAGTCCGGAGCCTCCAGAGACGCCCTCCAGTCCGGAGCCGCCAGAGACGCCCTCAGTCCGGGAGCCGCCAGAGACGCCCTGCGACCCGGAGCCGCCAGAGACGCCCTCCAGTCCGGAGCCGCCAGAGTCGCCATGTGACCCGGAGCCGCCAGAGTCGCCCGGCTACCCGGAGCCGCCCGGCGACCCGGAGCCGCCAGAGACGCCCGGCAACCCGGAGCCGCCAGAGACGCCCTGCGACCCGGAGCCGCCAGAGACGCCCTCCAGTCCGGAGCCGCCAGAGTCGCCCTGCGACCCGGAGCCGCCAGAGACGCCCTCCAGTCCGGAGCCGCCAGAGAGTTCCTGCGACCCGGAGCCGCCAGAGACGCCCTGCGACCCGGAACCGCCAGAGACGCCCGGCGACCCGGAGCCGCCAGAGACGCCCTGCGACCCGGAGCCGCCAGAGACGCCCTCCAGTCCGGAGCCGCCAGAGACGCCCTCCAGTCCGGAGCCTCCAGAGACGCCCTCCAGTCCGGAGCCGCCAGAGACGCCCTCCAGTCCGGAGCCTCCAGAGACGCCCTCCTGTCCGGAGCCGCCAGAGACGCCCTCCAGTCCGGAGCCGCCAGAGACGCCCTGCGACCCGGAGCCGCCAGAGCCGCCCTCCAGTCCGGAGCCGCCAGAGACGCCCTGCGACCCGGAGCCGCCAGAGACGCCCGGCTACCCGGAGCCGCCCGGCGACCCGGAGCCGCCAGAGACGCCCTCCAGTCCGGAGCCGCCAGAGTCACCCTGCGACCCGGAGCCGCCAGAGACGCCCTCCAGTCCGGAGCCGCCAGAGACGCCCTCCAGTCCAGAGCCTCCAGAGACGCCCTCCAGTCCGGAGCCGCCAGAGACTCCCTCCAGTCCGGAGCCGCCAGAGTCGCCCTGCGACCCGGAGCCGCCAGAAACGCCCTCCAGTCCGGAGCCGCCAGAGTCGCCCTGCGACCCGGAGCCGCCAGAGACGCCCTCCAGTCCGGAGCCGCCAGAGTCGCCATGTGACCCGGAGCCGCCAGAGACGCCCGGCTACCCGGAGCCGCCCGGCGACCCGGAGCCGCCAGAGACGCCCGGCGACCCGGAGCCGCCAGAGACGCCCTGCGACCCGGAGCCGCCAGAGACGCCCTCCAGTCCGGAGCCACCAGAGTCGCCATGTGACCCGGAGCCGCCAGAGACGCCCGGCTACCCGGAGCCGCCCGGCGACCCGGAGCCGCCAGAGATGCCCGGCGACCCGGAGCCGCCAGAGACGCCCTGTGACTCGGAGCCGCCAGAGACGCCCTGCGACCCAGAACTTACAGCAGTATTGGGAAGGGGGGGTGTAGCACAAGAACCGTCGGTGACGGTGGCCACCCTCCCTTCCCTCCCTTTATGTTTGGGTTTCTTTTTGTTGGTTGTTGTTTTTTAGGTGCATTCGGGGTCTGCACCTTTGGGGGGGTGGGGGTACTGTCACGTCCTGACCAGTAAAGAGGTTATTTTGTTATTATAGTATAGTCAGGGCATGGCAGGGGTGTGTTTGTTTTGGGATTTTGGGTTTGATCTATGTTATCCATTTCTATGTTATCCTTTCTAGTTCTTCTATTTCTATGTTGTGTATGTTTGGGGTGATCTCTAATTGGAGGCAGCTGATCCTCGTTGCCTCTGATTAGAGATCATTTTTAAGTAGGGATTTTTTCTTCATGGGTTTTGTGGGTAGTTGTTTCCTTGTATAGTCAGTGCACGTTACGGGACTGTTTTTGTGTTTAAGTGTGGTTCTTTAATAAATATGAAGATGAGCACTTTATTCGCTGCATTTTGGTCCGATGATTCTTCCTCCTCAGACGACAAAGATTGTAACATAAATTCAAATTCCAGGTTGCACAGCTAAATATTTAGGCGCATACGCAAGTAATATGGACCCTCTGTAGAGCCCTGCCGTGTGGAGGTTATTCATGTGGACCCAAGCAGAAAGGGTAGGACGTGACAGTGCATAAAGAGAAGAGGGTAGGACCTGACAGTGCATCATCAAGAGAAGAAGGGTAGGACCTGACAGTGCATCATCAAGAGAAGAAGGGTAAGACCTGGCAGTGTATAAAGAGAAGAGGGTAGGACCTGACAGTGTATAAAGAGAAGAGGGTAGGACCTGACAGTGTAGGACCTGACAGTGCATAAAGAGAAGAGGGTAGGACCTGACAGTGCATCAAGAGAGAAGAGGGTAGGACCTGACAGTGCATAAAGAGAAGAGGGTAGGACCTGACAGTGTATCAAGAGAAGAGGGTAGGACCTGACAGTGCATCAAGAGAAGAAGGGTAGGACCTGACAGTGTATAAAGAGAAGAGGGTAGGACCTGACAGTGTAGGACCTGACAGTGTAGGACCTGACAGTGTATTATCAAGAGAAGAAGGATAGGACCTGACAGTGCATCAAGAGAAGAAGGGTAGGACCTGACAGTGCATCAAGAGAAGAAGGGTAGGACCTGACAGTTCATCAAGAGAAGAGGGTAGGACCTGACAGTGTATCAAGAGAGAAGAGGGGTAGGACCTGACAGTGCATCAAGAGAAGAGGGTAGGACCTGACAGTGTAGGACCTGACAGTGTATTATCAAGAGAAGAAGGGTAGGACCTGACAGTGCATCAAGAGAGAAGAGGGTAGGACCTGACAGTGCATCGTCATTTCTGTCTTAATGCTCAGATGATCTAACAGTAAAACATCGGTACAGCGTGTGTTGTTGGGACCTCTTTGCGGGGTGCAGGGTTAGAAGCTGAAGCACGAGGACAGGAGGCAGACGCAGATTCCCTGGGCGGTTTGGGGCTGGGCCAGACCCTCCTCAGACCTCCCCTCAGGCCACGGCAGGGGAGGTGCTCCAGAAGCACCAACGTCGTCTGCTGTGGTGTTTGTTGAGAACCACGTCCTCTTTCTCCCTCTCCTTCTTCACCCGCTGGTAGTGGTCCTCCTCCTTCAGGTACCACACCGGGGGCCAGCGGTGCTTCTCAAAATACTCCTGGTTCTCTGGGAGGGAAACACAACATCGACAGACCATCAGACAACATGTAGCATAGCGACCACAGACTGGGTAGTATAGAACACAGGTGGCAAACTCATTCCATAGAAGGTTTTCACTCGTCCCTTGGACTTGATTGATCCATTAAGGTCACTGGTTAGTTAGGAAGTCCCCTCACCTTGTTTTATAGGTCTTCATTAACCTGTTGAAGCTAGGGGGCAGTATTTTCACGGCTGGATAAATAAACGTACCCGATTTAATCTGGTTACTAATCCTACCCAGTAACTAGAATATGCATATACTTATTATATATGGATAGAAAACACCCTAAAGTTTCTAAAACTGTTTGAATGGTGTCTGTGAGTATAACAGAACTCATTTGGCAGGCAAAACCCTGAGACAGATTCTGACAGGAAGTGGATACCAGATGTGTTGAATTACCTTTAAGCCTATGCCATTGAAACACACAGGGGCTTATTAATGTTTTGGCACTTCCTATTGCTTCCACTAGATGTCACCAGCCTTTACAAAGTGTTTTGAGTCTTCTACTGTGAGATCTGACCGAACAAGAGCCTTGGAACGGTGATGGCCGATTAGACTCTGGCGCGCGTGGTCATGTTGGGTACCCTCGTTCCAATACGTTTTAAAAGAGAATGCATTCGTCCACCTTGAATATTATTCATGTTCTAGTTAAAAAAGGCACTAATGATATATGCTATACAACGTTTGACATGTTTGAACGAACGTAAATATATTTTTTCCCCTCGTTCATGAAGTGAAGTCCGGCGGGCTTAGATCATGTGCTAACAACACGGAGCTTTTTGGACATAAATTATGAGCTTTTTTGAACAAAATTACATTCTTTATGGACCTGGGATACCTGGAAGTGACATCTGATGAAGAGAATCAAAGGTAATGGATTATTTACATAGTATTTTCGATTTTAGATCTCTCCAACATGGCGGTCAGTCTGTATCGCAAAGCGTATTTTTCTGGGCGCAGTGCTCAGATTATTGCAAAGTGTGATTTCCCAGTAAGGTTATTTTTAAATCTGGCAAGTCGATTGCGTTCAAGAGATGTAAATCTATAATTCTTTAAATGACAATATAATATTTTACCAATGTTTTCTAATTTTAATTATTTAATTTGTGGTGCTGACTTGACTGCCGGTTATTGGAGGGAAACGATTTCCTGAACATCAACGCCATAGTAAAACGCTGTTTTTGGATATAAATATGAACTTGATAGAACAAAAAATGCATGCATTGTCTAACATAATGTCCTAGGAGTGTCATCTGATGGAGATTGTCAAAGGTTAGTGCATCATTTTAGCTGGTTTTATGGTTTTGGTGACGCCTGTCTTTGAATTGACAAAACATTACACACAGCTATTGTCAATGTACTCTCCTAACATAATCTAACTTTATGCTTTCGCCGTAAAACCTTTTTGAAATCGGACAACGTGGTTAGATTAAGGAGATGTTTATCTTTCAAAGGGTGTAAGATAGTTGTATGTTTGAAAAATTTGAATTTTGACATTTATTTGGTTTCAAATTTGCCGCTCTTGAAATGCACCTGCTGTTGATAGGGTGCACCGCGGGTGGCACGCTAGCGTCCCACATAGCCCCAAGAGGTTAATCACAAATTGAAAGGTAATAACAAAAAAAACAGCAGACAGTCAATGATGCCTTACTATCTGACAGGAAACACATTAATAAAAGTTCAAAACCATATTGTTCAGTGTTCAGCTTTCATTGATTGTGATGGCCGGTTGTGTGCTGATCAGAACCAACGGACGATTAACTCACCTGCAGATTTGGCCTTGATCTCTTTGCGATAGTTGGCACAGACATTGTTGTAGTGAGTGCAGATGTGATGTAAGCACCAAGCTGCTAACTGATTAGCATTATGGAACTGGAAGAAAAACAAAGGAAAATGCATTTAAAACGGTAGAACAATCATCCCCAAATGTAAACTGCAGAACAATCATAGGTGAGTACCTCTCTGTCTATATCCTGTTCTAGTAAACCAACCTGAGCCAGATAGACAGAGGTACTCACCTATATCCTGTTCTAGTAAACCAACCTGAGCCAGTTCCAGATAGGTGAGTACCTCTCTGTCTATATCCTGTTCTAGTAAACCAACCTGAGACAGATAGGTGAGTACCTCTCTGTATATATCCTGTTCTAGTAAACCAACCTGAGCCAGTTCCAGATAGGTGAGTACCTCTCCGTCTATATCATGTCCTAGTAAACCAACCTGAGCCAGTTCCAGATAGGTGAATACCTCTCTGTGTATATCCTGTTCTAGTAAACCAACCTGAGCCAGATAGGTGAGTATCTCTCTGTCTATATCCTGTTCTAGTAAACCAACCTGAGCCAGATAGGTGAATACCTCTCTGTCTATATCCTGTTCTAGTAAACAAACCTGAGCCAGTTCCAGATAGGCGAGTACCTCTCCGTCTATATCCTGTTCTAGTAAACCAACCTGAGCCAGTTCCAGATAGGTGAGTACCTCTCCGTCTATATCCTGTTCTAGTAAACCAACCTGAGCCAGTTCCAGATAGGCGAGTACCTCTCCGTCTATATCCTGTTCTAGTAAACCAACCTGAGCCAGTTCCAGATAGGCGAGTACCTCTCCGTCTATATCCTGTTCTAGTAAACCAACCTGAGCCAGTTCCAGATAGGTGAGTACCTCTCCGTCTATATCCTGTTCTAGTAAACCAACCTGAGCCAGTTCCAGATAGGTGAGTACCTCTCCGTCTATATCCTGTTCTAGTAAACCAACCTGAGCCAGTTCCAGATAGGTGAGTACCTCTCCGTCTATATCCTGTTCTAGTAAACCAACCTGAGCCAGATAGGTGAGTACCTCTCTGTCTATATCCTGTTCTAGTAAACCAACCTGAGCCAGTTCCAGATAGGTGAGTACCTCTCCGTCTATATCCTGCTCTAGTAAACCAACCTGAGCCAGATAGGTAAGTACCTCTCTTTCTATATCCTGTTCTAGTAAACCAACCTGAGCCAGTTCCAGATAGGTGAGTACCTCTCCGTCTATATCATGTCCTAGTAAACCAACCTGAGCCAGTTCCAGATAGGTGAATACCTCTCTGTGTATATCCTGTTCTAGTAAACCAACCTGAGCCAGATAGGTGAGTATCTCTCTGTCTATATCCTGTTCTAGTAAACCAACCTGAGCCAGATAGGTGAATACCTCTCTGTCTATATCCTGTTCTAGTAAACCAACCTGAGCCAGTTCCAGATAGGCGAGTACCTCTCCGTCTATATCCTGTTCTAGTAAACCAACCTGAGCCAGTTCCAGATAGGTGAGTACCTCTCCGTCTATATCCTGTTCTAGTAAACCAACCTGAGCCAGTTCCAGATAGGTGAGTACCTCTCCGTCTATATCCTGTTCTAGTAAACCAACCTGAGCCAGATAGGTGAGTACCTCTCTGTCTATATCCTGTTCTAGTAAACCAACCTGAGCCAGTTCCAGATAGGTGAGTACCTCTCCGTCTATATCCTGCTCTAGTAAACCAACCTGAGCCAGATAGGTAAGTACCTCTCTTTCTATATCCTGTTCTAGTAAACCAACCTGAGCCAGTTCCAGATAGGTGAGTACCTCTCCGTCTATATCCTGTTCTAGTAAACCAACCTGAGCCAGATAGGTGAGTACCTCTCTGTCTATATCCTGTTCTAGTAAACCAACCTGAGCCAGTTCCAGATAGGTGAGTACCTCTCCGTCTATATCCTGTTCTAGTAAACCAACCTGAGCCAGATAGGTAAGTACCTCTCTTTCTATATCCTGTTCTAGTAAACCAACCTGAGCCAGTTCCAGATAGGTGAGTACCTCGCCGTCTATATCCTGTCCATCTTTGGAGGCTTTCACCAGCTCACTCACAGCATAGTGTTCTGTGGAGCAGACAGTAGAAACATCTTCAGACAACCTTTATAAAAAAACTATACAGAGTTTCAGAACCCGAGTTGAAAGCAATATTCTATAGATGATGCTTCACGGTCACAAGGCACGCAAGAAAAACAATACAGAAGGGCTTAAAAAAGGGTTCACTCCAGCAGTATGCAATCCCAGCTAACGCAGCACTGTACTTACAGTTTTAATACTGTAGTAATACCCTAACTACAAATGAGACAGGTACAAATACACGTCTGAATCTCCCAACTGGTGCAGAGTCAGAGTACACAAAGTACACAGAGCTAGGAGACAAAGGACCCTGCGCCTCAGCCAGTGTCCTGATCGGCCCTGCTCCTCAGCCAGTGTGTCCTGATCGACCCTGCTCCTCAGCCAGTGTCCCCTGATCGGCCCTGCTCCTCAGCCAGTGTCCCCTGATCGACCCTGCTCCTCAGCCAGTGTCCCCTGATCGACCCTGCTCCACAGCCAGTGTCCCCTGATCGACCCTGCTCCTCAGCCAGTGTCCCCTGATCGACCCTGCTCCTCAGCCAGTGTCCCCTGATCGACCCTGCTCCTCAGCCAGTGTCCCCTGATCGACCCTGCTCCTCAGCCAGTGTCCCCTGATCGACCCTGCTCCTCAGCCAGTGTCCCCTGATCGGCCCTGCTCCTCAGCCAGTGTCCCCTGATCGGCCCTGCTCC